>NW_026292871.1:31010-42000 GCF_016801865.2 Culex pipiens pallens | reverse complement strand
GTGCATGGGGTGATTGGCTATTATAATTAAATAATGGCATCAGTAGTGCGGTGCCTGTGTGGACGCGCAGTCCTGTTTTTTCGTGTTATTTTCCGTCTCTTTTGTGTCGCTGTTCGAGTGCATGGGGTGATTGGCTATTATAATTAAATAATGGCATCAGTAGTGCGGTGCCTGTGTGGACGCGCAGTCCTGTTTTTTCGTGTTATTTTCCGTCTCTTTTGTGTCGCTGTTCGAGTGCATGGGGTGATTGGCTATTATAATTAAATAATGGCATCAGTAGTGCGGTACCTGTGTGGACGCGCAGTCCTATTTTTTCGTGTTATTTTCCGTCTCTTTTGTGTCGCTGTTCGAGTGCATGGGGTGATTGGCTATTATAATTAAATAATGGCATCAGTAGTGCGGTGCCTGTGTGGACGCGCAGTCCTGTTTTTTCGTGTTATTTTCCGTCTCTTTTGTGTCGCTGTTCGAGAGCATGGGGTGATTGGCTATTATAATTAAATAATGGCATCAGTAGTGCGGTGCCTGTGTGGACGCGCAGTCCTGTTTTTTCGTGTTATTTTCCGTCTCTTTTGTGTCGCTGTTCGAGTGCATGGGGTGATTGGCTATTATAATTAAATAATGGCATCAGTAGTGCGGTGCCTGTGTGGACGCGCAGTCCTGTTTTTTCGTGTTATTTTCCGTCTCTTTTGTGTCGCTGTTCGAGTGCATGGAGTGATTGGCTATTATAATTAAATAATGGCATCAGTAGTGCGGTGCCTGTGTGGACGCGCAGTCCTGTTTTTTCGTGTTATTTTCCGTCTCTTTTGTGTCGCTGTTCGAGTGCATGGGGTGATTGGCTATTATAATTAAATAATGGCATCAGTAGTGCGGTGCCTGTGTGGACGCGCAGTCCTGTTTTTTCGTGTTATTTTCCGTCTCTTTTGTGTCGCTGTTCGAGTGCATGGGGTGATTGGCTATTATAATTAAATAATGGCATCAGTAGTGCGGTGCCTGTGTGGACGCGCAGTCCTGTTTTTTCGTGTTATTTTCTGTCTCTTTTGTGTCGCTGTTCGAGAGCATGGGGTGATTGGCTATTATAATTAAATAATGGCATCAGTAGTGCGGTGCCTGTGTGGACGCGCAGTCCTGTTTTTTCGTGTTATTTTCCGTCTCTTTTGTGTCGCTGTTCGAGTGCATGGGGTGATTGGCTATTATAATTAAATAATGGCATCAGTAGTGCGGTGCCTGTGTGGACGCGCAGTCCTGTTTTTTCGTGTTATTTTCCGTCTCTTTTGTGTCGCTGTTCGAGAGCATGGGGTGATTGGCTATTATAATTAAATAATGGCATCAGTAGTGCGGTGCCTGTGTGGACGCGCAGTCCTGTTTTTTCGTGTTATTTTCCGTCTCTTTTGTGTCGCTGTTCGAGTGCATGGGGTGATTGGCTATTATAATTAAATAATGGCATCAGTAGTGCGGTGCCTGTGTGGACGCGCAGTCCTGTTTTTTCGTGTTATTTTCCGTCTCTTTTGTGTCGCTGTTCGAGTGCATGGGGTGATTGGCTATTATAATTAAATAATGGCATCAGTAGTGCGGTGCCTGTGTGGACGCGCAGTCCTGTTTTTTCGTGTTATTTTCCGTCTCTTTTGTGTCGCTGTTCGAGTGCATGGGGTGATTGGCTATTATAATTAAATAATGGCATCAGTAGTGCGGTGCCTGTGTGGACGCGCAGTCCTGTTTTTTCGTGTTATTTTCCGTCTCTTTTGTGTCGCTGTTCGAGTGCATGGGGTGATTGGCTATTATAATTAAATAATGGCATCAGTAGTGCGGTGCCTGTGTGGACGCGCAGTCCTGTTTTTTCGTGTTATTTTCCGTCTCTTTTGTGTCGCTGTTCGAGTGCATGGGGTGATTGGCTATTAAAATTAAAAAACGGCATCAGTAGTGTGGTGCTTTTCGGAACGCGCAGTTCTGTTTTTTTACCTTCTTTTTTTTTCATTGTTTTTTTTCCACTCGCGTTCGTTGGCCGATGAGTTTTTTTGTGTTGTTCTCTATTTATAGTTTTCTATAAAAACGTACCTATTTTTTTTTGAGACTAGCAAGTCGTATTGCTGGATTAAGCCCTTTCTATATCATTTCAATAATCATTTCAATAAATGAAGCCCTTCCTACATCACCGTTGATCGGAAGGCACGCCGACGGAGAATTTCTGGAGAATCGCGGTCGAATTAATACTATATTTAAATCCCTAGATAGCTATCTTTCCGCAGCCGGCTGCCTAAGATTTTTAAAATTTCAACCGATAAACAAATTGCTTATGGTCGCATCACCTACCACAGTGAATCCTGACCTCATACCCATCTTACTAACCCCTCAAAACTCATGTGATACTTTGTCGGAGACGCAGTCGATTTGGCGGTCCCATCACTCAAGTATCGGACTAACATTCCCATCCACTTCCCCGTGTCTTACCTCTGGTCGTGGCCGGCGTCGGTATTGATCAGCATGATAGGGACCTTTGAAAATTGCGAAGGGGTGATGATTGGTTCCTACTTTTCATCTGTGGTCCACGGAGCAATGTTTGGGGGTCCTGGTCAATAACGAAGTAGCAGCTACGGGTAGACACCAATGCTATGCTATGCTATGCTAAATTTAACTAAATTTAACTAAATTTAACTAAATTTGACTAAATTTAACTAAATTTAACTAAATTTAACTAAATTTAACTAAATTTAACTAAATTTAACTAAATTTAACTAAATTTAACTAAATTTAACTAAATTTAACTAAATTTAACTAAATTTTACTAAATTTAACTAAATTTTACTAAATTTAACTAAATTTAACTAAATTTAACTAAATTTAACTAAATTTAACTAAATTTAACTGAATTTAACTAAATTTAACTGAATTTAACTAAATTTAACTGAATTTAACTAAATTTAACTAAATTTAACTAAATTTAACTAAATTTAACTAAATTTAACTAAATTTAACTAAATTTAACTAAATTAAACTAAATTTAACTAAATTTAACTAAATTTAACTAAATTTAACTAAATTTAACTAAATTTAACTAAATTTAACTAAATTTTACTAAATTTTACTAAATTTTACTAAATTTTACTAAATTTTACTAAATTTTACTAAATTTTACTAATCTAATCTAATCTAATCTAACACAAACGTAGCCAGTCCGATGAAAGCATGCTGGAAAGTCTTGTGATTAGATTACGCCGCAAGCACTTTTCTTGTCAATATTAATAATTGCAGTACATCCGAGAACACCCGAAAATGTATAACAAAAATTAAAGCGGCCAGCCCTACTACGTTGTGTTTACCGCAGAGAGGATTCTGAGAACGGATCACATTTCAGAGAATCTACAGGGGAGGAAGGATGCGTGGACATACCGTACCAAACGCTCCGATTTATGATAGCATGTTGTGTATGGTGTGTCTAGTGTGCGGTTATACAATAATATATAATACAAATATAATATAAAATAGAATATAATGTAATTGGAAAGTCCTCACCAAGTTCCTTGATGGTGCTGCTTTTCCTATTTGAGTCATTCCTCTCTAGACTCAAAGATGAGATGAAGTGACTTTTGCAGTGCTATCTTGCGTCACCGAAAAATCAGCGCAACAGCTACACCCTTCGATCACGCTAATTTCGCTATTTTTCACGCTTTTCAACCCGTTTTGTATACACCGTCGTCCAATCAACCAAACAAAATTTCCAAGACTTATTACACTCATCTCCCCTAAACAGCAGAAGTCTGCCACGAATACAAAAAAGTCTGCAAATCGACAGAAAACACACTGGTCAAAGTGACGCTTGTGACGTTCGTTCGTTTTGACATTTTGGCTCTTTTTTCCGCACACGTTCCCAGAATCACGATGGGACGGGAAAAATACGAAACCGAATGATCGGTGCAGTACAAAAACTAAGAACACAGTTGGGCACATTCTAAACAACAACAAAACGCCTTATTTTAACTCATGCAAATTTCCAGCCTGCGGTGTCATCGTCCAACCAAACATGCACTCAATGAGTGCCATTCTCAGCTGTTCACTCTTGCCCAGAGACACCAACACACTATCCGCTCTCACTCTCTTCTTTAACCTCTTCGAAACGTCCTACTAAATTTTACTAAATTTTACTAAATTTTACTAAATTTTACTAAATTTAACTAAATTTAACTAAATTTAACTAAATTTTACTAAATTTTACTAAATTTTACTAAATTTTACTAAATGTTACTAAATTTTACTAAACTTAACTAAATTTTACAAAATTTTACGAAACGTAGCTAAATTGAACTAAATTTTACTAAATTCAAATAAATTTTACTAAATTTAACTAAATTTAACTAAATTTTACTAAATTTTACTAAATTTTACTAAATTTTACTAAATTTTACTAAATTTTACTAAATTTTACTAAATTTTACTAAATTTTACTAAATTTGACTAAATTTTACTAAATTTTACTAAATTTTACTAAATTTTACTAAATTTTACTAAATTTTACTAAATTTTACTAAATTTTACTAAATTTTACTAAATTTTACTAAATTTTACTAAATTTTACTAAATTTTACTAAATTTTACTAAATTTTACTAAATTTTACTAAATTTTACTAAATTTTACTAAATTTTACTAAATTTTACTAAATTTTACTAAATTTAACTAAATTTTACTAAATTTTACTAAATTTTACTAAATTTTACTAAATTTTACTAAATTTTACTAAATTTTACTAAATTTTACTAAATTTTACTAAATTTTACTAAATTTTACTAAATTTTACTAAATTTTACTAAATTTTACTAAATTTTACTAAATTTTACTAAATTTTACTAAATTTTACTAAATTTTACTAAATTTTACTAAATTTTACTAAATTTTACTAAATTTTACTAAATTTTACTAAATTAAACTAAATTTAACTTAATTTTACTAAATTTTACTAAATTTTACTAAATTTTACTAAATTAAACTAAATTTAACTTAATTTAACTAAATTCAACTAAATTCAACCTAATTTAACTAAATTTACAAAATTTTACTAAATGTTACTAAATTTTACTAAACTTAACTAAATTTTACAAAATTTTACGAAACGTAACTAAATTGAACTAAATTTTACTAAATTCAAATAAATTTAACTAAATTTAACTAAATTTAACTAAATTTAACTAAATTTAACTAAATTTAACTAAATTTAACTAAATTTAACTAAATTTAACTAAATTTAACTAAATTTAACTAAATTTTAAATAAACTTAACTAAATTTTACAAAATTTTACGAAACGTAACTAAATTGAACTAAATTTTAATAAATTCAAATAAATTTTACTAAATAGAACTAAATTTTACTAAATTCAAATAAATTTTACTAAATTGAACTAAATTTTACTAAATTTTACTAAATTTTACTAAATTTTACTAAATTTTACTAAATTTTACTAAATTTTACTAAATTTTACTAAATTTTACTAAATTTTACTAAATTTTACTAAATTTTAATAAATTTTACTAAATTTTACTAAATTGAACTAAATTTAACTAAATTTAACTAAATTTAACTAAATTAAACTAAATTTAACTAAATTTAACTAAATTCAACTTAATTTAACTAAATTTACTAAATTTTACTAAATGTTACTAAATTTTACTAAACTTAACTAAATTTTACAAAATTTTACGAAACGTAACTAAATTAAACTAAATTTTACTAAATTCAAATAAATTTAACTAAATTTAACTAAATTTTACTAAATTTTACTAAATTTTTCTAAATTTTACTAAATTTTACTAATTTTTACTAATTTTTAATAAATTTTATTAAATTTTACTAAATTTTACTAAATTTTACTAAATTTTATTAAATTTTACTAAATTTTACTAAACGTAACTAAATTTTACTTAATTAACTAAATTAAACTAAACTTGACATTTAACTCAATTATTCTAAATTAATTTTAATTTAACAAAATTTACCTAATTTCAACTAAATTTTAATAATTACTACTTATTTAAAGTTATTAAAACTATTTTGGTTAGTTTAGTAAAATAATTTTATCAAATTCAGTTATTTAAACTAATAGGACCAGTTTAAATTAATTTAACGGTGCACATCAACCAGAGCTTTTGCACCCAGATTTTTGTTACAGACATTTTAGTATCTTCAAAATTTTGGGTACTATCAAAATATTTTTTATTCATCCCCTAAAGTACAGTCCACAAAGTAATTTACAACAAAATTTGACTATTTTGACAATCGCGTTGTTGCAGGATTGGGTCCGTATGTTTGACAATGTTGGAATAAGAAGACAAAAATTTCCATCGTTGCTGTGCACCCTTAAACATATTAATTCAACTTTTATTTATATAGGCTAGTTTTAAATAGGTTTAGTGGCTTTTATTGTAATTTTAAAAATTCTTTGAATAAACATTTTAATCTGTTTTGTTTTTTTGTCACCCTATTTGTATTGATCACCCTAACCGCTCTAAACTGAATCCGGAAATACTAAAGAAGAAGAAGAAGCACCCCCAAAATGCGCCCCGTTCCGCCATCGCTTTTTTGCCCGTTATCGTAGTCAAAACGGGCCCAAAAGCGTGCCACAGACGGTTGTAACACAGCGGCCAAAATGCGTAACGCCCGCCTAAATGTTGCATTCTGGCACGAAAAAGGCCACAACGAGGGGAAAAAGCGTGCTGAAAATCGGGCCCGCTTTCAGGCAAAACGTCCCCGCTTTTTGGCCGTTTTCCGCCCATTTTTCTATGTGGGTAAGAGATAAGAGGGCTTTTGTTAATTTGATTATTATCCACCGGTATCTACCGCGGTAAATGAAATACTTCATTTTGACATTTCAGGATACATTTTCGTGTAGCATGTTTTGTCACGCGGTGGGTGCGTTCAGTGCTGCCGTTGTTGCAGCACTTTGTGAACGCACCCCAGAAATGTCAGTTTGACAACTGGATTTTGATGTTTTGTTTTTCAATCGGGGGTTTTGTTTGCGCCACCAGATTCAGTGAGTATTTTGAAATTCGTTTTTATATTTTCCTGAGTAGGTAAATGATGTGTCCTTCTCCACCCAACGCTGAAGCGTCCTTGGTCGACTGGAGGAGAGCAGAGATGGTCCGGACTGGCCGGCCGAACATCTTTTCCGCCGGAGACTTGCCACCGAGGTCGCCGATTGGGATCGAGCGGTACACTTGCAAAAGCGTCTGCAGTGCTTCCTTAAGTGCCCAGCGTTGGAGTCGATTCGCGGTGTGCAGTGGATTTCCCTTCTTCGAGCGGAAGATGGACAGAAGCGGCTTGTGGTCAGTCTTCAGTGTAAGATGTCGTCCCAGAAGGTACATGTAGAACTTCGTTATAGCATAGACTAACGCGAGCGCTTCCTTTTCAGGTTGTCCGTAATTACGCTCAGCGAGTGTGAGCGACCTTGACGCGTGATAAACTGCCTTGAGTCAGCCATCAGGGAACTGATGTAGAATGACGGCCCCGATGCTGGTGCTCGACGCGTCCGCTGCAACGATGATCGGCAGCTTAGGATCGAAGTATGTTAGCAGCTTGACTGGAGCACCTTGAACTTCTCGAACGCATCATGCTGGCACTCGGATGTCCAACGCCACTTAGTGGCCTTCTTGAGCAGCTGATCCATAGAGCGGCGTACCTCGTGAAGGTTGCGAATGAATCTTCCGTAGAAGTTCACCGCGCCTAAGAACGCTCGCAGTTCGAACACGCTGGTTGGTGTGGGAATGGCGGCAATCGTCTTAAGATTCTCGGGATCGAGGCGGATGGTACCGAATTTGCAGCTGCAAAAACTGCGCTTCTCGGCCTTGGCGTGGAACCCGTGCTCCTTGGGACGATGGAGCAACTGCTTGAGTGAAGCTGCGTGCGATTTCCGGTCTGGTCCAAACACGATGACGTCATCCATGAACGAGCGGACACCACAATTTTTAAACATTTTTGCGTGCCCATCGTACCAGCCAAGGCAATGAATAACAATCTTCCGATTTGTGACCCTCTTGGTGTGCGACCCGGGAAAGGCGAGTTGGTCGATATTCTGCGATTCGGTACGGAGGAACTTTCAAGAAAAAGTTGAGTTTTTTCAAACTTATAATGTAAAAAATAAATATTATATTTCTATTTTTAAACTTTCTGAGTTGCCCCGACCCCTCTTCGATTTGCGTGAAACTTTGTCCTAAGGGGTAACTTTTGTCCCTGATCACGAATCTGAGGTCCGTTTTTTGATATCTCGTGACGGAGGAGCGGTACGACCCCTTCCATTTTTGAACTTGCGAAAAAGAGGTGTTTTTCAATAATTTGCAGCCTGAAACGGTGATGAGATAGAAATTTGGTGTCAAAGGGACTTTTATGTATAATTAGACACCCGAATAGAGATCTCCACGGTTTCTCTCACGCACACCAGATTCTGTGTTAGTATTTGTATTCAAAGTAATGTTTTGGTTTTGATCGATTGTGATTGGCTGAATTCCAAGCAGCTGATTTTGTTTATACTATTTTTACACATACATAGGCAAATCGAGTAGATCAATCGCCTGTAAAAACCAGCTGTTTACCACGTGCTCGTGGTATAACAAAGGACAAGCTGATTTTGACAGACGAATCATTCTACTCGATTTGCCTATGTATGCGTGTCAATTTTGTTACGAACTAACACACTCTCGCGCGTGGATATCTCTATTGATGACGTACTCAGAATTCCGAAAACACGTATTTTTCATCGAAAAAAACACTAAACAAGTTTTAAAAATTCTCCCATTTTCCGTTACTCGACTGTAAAATTTTTTGGAACATGTAATTTTATGGGAAATTTAATGTACTTTTCGAATCTACATTGACCCAGAAGGGTCATTTTTTCGTTTAGAACAAAATTTTTCATTTGAAAATTTCGTGTTTTTCTAACTTTGCAGGGTTATTTTTTAGAGTGTAACAATGTTCTGCAAAGTTGTAGAGCAGACAATTACAAAAATTTTGATATATAAACATAAGGGATTTGCTTATAAACATCACGAGTTATCGCGATTTTACGAGCTGTCAATATTGTTTACGTATGGTTTTTGAAAAGGTCGTATGAAATAAATACATACATTTCTCCCAAATTATTTATTTTGTTAGTTTTTACCTCGGTTTCAACTTTTGTTTTGCATATATATGCGAGATAATTACAAGTATTACGTTATTTTTTTTTACATTTAACATTTATTAGATCAATAAAACAAAATTCTATTTGAATAGCTCAAGAATAGCTGCAGTTTCCTCGTAAAAAAATTAATTTGTTTGATCCTTCCTGTCCGTTGTATTAAAATGAATTACGCTTTCAAAATACTAACTAAAATCGAAATGCTTTAAACTAGCTGTAACTGAACACCAAAGTTCTGATATACCAACATTCTCGATGGAATTACATGCTGTTCCCCTAGTTCAAATTTGAGATTAAACATAAATCTTTCTTAAGAAAAAAAACTGAAAAAAGTTTTTATTTATGTAATTTATGTCCGATGCGCATACGACCTTTTCAAATGCCACGCGCTAAAAACATGGTTCGATCTTGGTTCGATTTTGACTTCACTCGCTTTGTATGTGGATGACAGTCGTGTCGTAACCGTGGGTACGCCCAAAGAAGCCATTTTGCATCATTAGTTTGTCCATATAATTTTCCATACAAATTTGGCAGCTGCCCATACAAAAATGAAGTATTAAAATTCAAAAATATGTATCTTTTGAAGGAATTTTTTGATCGATTTGGTGTCTTCGAAAAAGTTGTAGGTACGAAAAAGGACTACACTGGAAAATAATGATATACGGTAAAATTTTTTTGGTGGTTTTAATTTCACTTTTTGATTTGCAAAAAAAACTCTATTTTATTTTTTTTATTTTCTGAGTTCGATTTGCGATGCCTTTTCGTCGGGTCGCAAAATTTTTCGCGTCCGTCGTCGGTGTGCAACAATAACAAAACCCTATCATACCATTTCAGCTCGATAAACAGTGTAACTCGTCGTTCGCAACGTTAATCAGTATCTTACTAAACATCAATCATTTAAAACTAGCACAATCATCTCAAGTTAAAAATTGCACTGTTCAATCCTTCATTCATTAATTTCAAATGATTTAGGTTCTATCTTTCCACAGCCGGCTGTCCAAGACTAAACCATTTCATTTAAAATTTAACAACAGATAAACGGGAAATGTCTCATCCGCAGCATCCGATTGCTTGCCTTGAGAATAATACATAATACCTTTCAACAAACACTATGATTTTGGGTCGCATCATCATCTTCTGTGGTGAATCCTGACCAAATACCCTACCCTACTAACAAATTTTCAGGTTCCTGGCGCTTGTGGGGTGTAAGCACAGAGTAAATCAGCTGCCCTAGTAGCAACCTGCGCTAACTAACATTCCCGTCCCTTAAAATCGAGGTCTACAAACTGACATGGCGGGCGCCGTTGGTGGCCAATGACTGTTATCTATTCGCAACTGATCTAGCTTTAGCAATCATGGTGTTTTATCTTTTCAGCGCATTCATACATGCTGTTGATAAGGGAAACACCACTAGATCGTCGAAGCCTATAATCAGTAGTGCTGAAAGGATATTACGGTTCTGTTCAGCAACGGAGGGGCAACCATGGGTGATCTCTCATGCTCATGCTCATGCTATTTCTATTTTTAAACTTTCTTTTGTAGTTTTTAATTGTTTGTACCTATCCCTTTGATCGATATGTCAAATGGACAAAAACTTCCCAGTTTTTTTTTTGCTGTTTCTACATAATTACCGTTATCTGTGGCGAATTGGAACAGCTGTTTAGCCAGGTTCTTGCTCTATCTTTTGATATTTTTTATTTATTTCGGTTAGAACAGATACAGATCAACTAGTTAGAACAAAAAAAACAAAACAAAAATAAAAAAACAGCAAACAGAAAAACAAAACTAAATTACAAAGAAAGCAATGAAACATAAAACATAAATTTAAAAAAAAAA
>NW_026292871.1:0-30910 GCF_016801865.2 Culex pipiens pallens | reverse complement strand
ATTCCTCCAACCTGCTTCTTCATCTTCTTTGCAACAACTATCTTCTTCTTCCTGGGCAGAACCTGTTCCAAGTTATGTTGCATCAGATCAATATACCTAACCCTTTCAGATGGAAAATAAGCAGAACCTTACCAACGACTTCCGGAGTATCGTAAGAGTTATTTGGGACATAATTTAAGCCACGAACACGTCCCCATAAAAATTTGACAGTTCTCAAAACCGACGAAATGATAGACTAAATCGGTCCCTACAGAATCGGTCTACAAATTGAATGATTAAATCGGTTTTAGTATTGTTTACGAAGTGGACTTAGCAAAAATTTTGGTGGCAGTTTGTTTTTCAATAAATTAATTTGTTTAGAGAGCAGTTATATTGGGTATGTTTTTCATAAAGTCAATCATTTATTGCATAAGTTGAAGTAGAAAGTGGATCTAATCTTGATAAAATCTTACTTCTAAAATTATTTTTTGTAGGTTTTTCTAATTTCTAAGAAATTTCTAAGTTCTTCAATACGAAGCGCGAATATAAATAATTCCGAATACTTTTGGAAGATCCGGAAAATAGCACATGCGGACAAATAGTTTATGATGACAGCTCTTGTTCCTGCTGCAGGTTTCCGGAACATCCAACATTATTGAAGACAGTCGAGAAAATTGAGGTTAGTTTTATAGATTTGATTCAAACCCTGATCAGCTACCAATTGGGGGCTACACGGGGTGTAAATGTGTTGGAAGAGTCTGCTCTCGTGTACTTGACAGCCGGCTCAATCCTGTCCATCCGGCCAGCCGGATTCTTCCAGAACGCCGTTTAAATCCATCGATCAATCAATCGATTTTGTCGGTTGCAGTCGGCCGATCCCTGTGTTAAGCTCCCATAAGAGTCGGTGAAACAAACGGCCGATTAGTCGGTAGATTTAGTCGGTCGATTCAACAGACTGAAACCGACTAAATCGTTGAGAACGTCGGCTCAAATTTCTATGGGGGTGTCACAGAGGTTGGTCCTTCCAGCCATTCTCTTCCGGTGATCGGCGATTTTGCACGCTATATACAAAGGGAGCGTTCTTTTATTACGCAACGCATATCAACTTCAACGATAAAAAGCGAACCTGAACCTTAACCGATTTGGTTCAAAATTGTCACAGTTACTTATTATTGCCTAAAGAATCCAGCCAGAGGGTATCCCTGATGACGATTTTTTTTTGTCACCGTAATGTTGATCTAGTGACTGAACAAAGTGAAGACAAAATCCTGTTTAAGTGATTGTGATATAAGGTTCAGTAAACCAGAACAAACGATAAGATATTGTTAAACCACTTATTTGGATTTAAATCAAATAATTAAATAAACGATCAGAAATGACCATCTGGAATCATGAAGAATCGTAAAAAATCGCCGATAAAACGCACCAGTTGGTCAATATCGGTTCGTCAGCCGCTGGGTGCTGAATACTGGTTCGCAAAACGGCCTCAATTTTGAACTGTCAAAGTGGAACCAATTTACTGTTCGCCAAAAGGGGAGAGTATTGTTATCGATCATTATAAATTCTGGAGCAACACGAGAAAAGGGCGGATAAGCATTTTGATAGCTGGAACTTTTTCGCAAATTACGAGCCAACAAGTAACTTTTGCACAAAACTCGATGTGTTAAACAATAGCTGGCCTTCCCAGCTACCTTCTAACGATGCGGGTTTTGTTAAATAGTTAACTGTTGTCTCGGAATTTGCAAAATAGTTCTAGCTGTCAAAATGCTTATGCGCCCTTTTCAAATGTTGCTCCAGAATTGTTGTTTTAGCAAGAATGACAAATGTGTGGCTTTTGAGGACCTGAAATTGAAGTCGAGAAATATAAAGAAAGTTGAAGGCGAGATCGATTTTTTTTAAATTGTGAATGGAAGTTGTTTATGGAGTCGATGCGGTTGTATCCATCCAGAAGCTGTCTTTATCGTTTGGTTCCGTTTGAAAACCTACTGGTTTAGTGAAAATCTTCTCTGTTTGTTGGATTAGCTTCGCTAGAATTAGCGATGTTTATTTGCTGGACCAGGAAGGGCTGCAGGATTCCAAAATTAGCCAGGGAATTCATCTACGACATCGCAGCATGACACTCTCGTCGCAGTTCTTCGTCACCCGTAAAAATGAAATTCCTCTTCTAACTGATCAAAACTTGAAAACACACACCATTTTCCAGCAAATAATGTCAAAATAAAACACATACTACTGATTATAAAACAGCTCATTTATCAGTAAGAAAAAAGTCATGCTTGTGCTTGAACAGCCTCCTACTTTGTAGATGAAAACAATGTGGGATCATTCGAAAATCACGTTACGCATTCTCTCTATTCATCACCCAGGTCAGCCGTAATCCAGTGTTTGTTTCTGTAACAAAAATAAGAACACATTTTGAATACTTTCGTATGAAATTTTGAGAAACCGCCATCGAATAAAAACTAAAGTCAGTTGCCAATATAATCTAGTACGAAATCGGATACGATCAACTTTCACAAAACGTAAAAGCGCAGAACGAGATAATTTCGTATCAGTCTCGTCATCGGTATCATCATTCTATTGCAATAAGAAATTGTTTTGGTAGAGAACTCACCATACTGAACAGGATCTGTAGGGGGTTGATCGTCCATCCAAACGATGCATCGCGATGCTGCAACGAAAAGAAAGGAAATGTTTAGTGCCTTGTCGGTTCAGTGTGAATTCAACTCAGTGTAAGCGCAAATGTCAGTGCTAAAACTTTTTTTTGCGTAGGAATTAGGAACAAGTTTGCTTCATGTTTCGATCAAAGAGAGCTGAGTAGAATCATCACGGTGAGAAGTTTAAGTTTTGACAGAATGTTTAAGTGCAACTTACCGTTATTGGAGTGGAGCGAAATGTCACATGGTTTCGCCATTTCGTTATCCAATGTTGCATAGGCTCTGTAATAAAAATAGAGAAGAGTTTGGTTAGTAAATCGCATTTTAGTTTCAACAAGTTGGTAAATGCTGATGAAAGTCAGTTGCCAATATAATCTTAACCGAAGTCGTAACATTTAACTTTCGTAAAACACAAAAGCAGCAAATGTCGTATAACTTTAGTTCAGTCTCGTCATCGGTATCATCATTCAAGTACTTTAATGTTTGTAATATATAAGATGCGATTGCTTACCTTGACAACATTGAAGATTGACGAATCAAATGGTCACTGTAAAGACAAGAAAAACTTAAATTAGTTTTGTGTGTTGTATTTAAGTAATTCGTAGAAGATAGCTAGGCTGATCAGTGCTAAAACATTTTGCGTAGGAATTAGGAACAAGTTTTCTTCATGTTTCTATCAAAGAGAGCTGAGTAGAATCATCACGATGAGATTTTGAAGTTGTTAGCTAAGAATGTTATATCAAACATACCATTACTGGAGATTGAGCTCGACATCACATCAGGGGA
Organism: Culex pipiens pallens; assembly: GCF_016801865.2. Classification (NCBI taxonomy): domain Eukaryota; kingdom Metazoa; phylum Arthropoda; class Insecta; order Diptera; family Culicidae; genus Culex; species Culex pipiens. Next base: position 27,488 of record NW_026292871.1, on the reverse strand, counting down.
TCCGAAACTTTTTCGAAGGAGGTGTGGCGTCGATCAAAAGCTCACTGTAAAGACAAGACAAACTGACATTAGCTTTGTTGGATTCTTTTTAGTTATATGTAGAAGATATTTAGGATGGTCAGTTCTAAAACGTTTTGCGTAGGAATTAGGAACAAGTCTTCTTCATGTTTCTATCAAAGAGAGCTGAGTAGAATCATCACGATGAAATTTTTAAAAGTGTTAACAGAAATTGTTGTATAAAGCTTACCATTATTGAAGAGTAGAGCTCAGTATCGCCTCAGGATTTCGAATCTTTTTCGAATGTGTAGTCGATTTCTGAAATAAACAGAGAAAGAGGTTGTTATTTAACTGCATTTTGAGAAAATGAGTTTATTGATGATTTAATGAAAGTCAGTTGCCAATATAATCTTAGCCGAAGTCGTAACACTTAACTTTCGTAAAACACAAAAGCAGCAAATGTCGTATGACTTTAGCTCAGTCTCGTCATCGGTTTCATCATTCAAGTCAAATTCAAGTAATTATTTTTTTGTAATTTATAAGAGATTGCTTACCTTGACAACATTGAAGAAGGACGAATCAAACGTTCACTGCAAGGAGAAGAATAAATAACTAACATTAGTTTATACTTTTCAGAGAACCAATCAGTGGAAGATTGGGTGTTGATCAGTGCTAAAACATTTTGCGTAGGAATTAGGAACAAGTTTTCTTCATGTTTCTATCAAAGAGAGCTGAGTAGAATCATCACGATGAAAGTGTTGGTTAAACAGAATTGTTTCATTACGTACCTTTCGCATCACCACGATAACATTTCTAGAACATGCTTGGCCTCGAGCGTTCATCCAACATCTGAAAGTGAGAAATATCCATTACTGTAAAGAACTACAGAATAACTTCACAATGATCAAGATAACGTGTCCCAAAAATAATCTTTACCGAAATCGGGACATTTCACATTCGTAAAACACAAAAGCGATAAACGTCGTTTGATTTCAGTTAAGTCTCGTCATCGGTATCATCATTAGGAGAGACGGTGCGTTAGGCATGGTGGAATAACGGGGAAACTTACCGTGCAAATGTTGAGCATTTCGTATCACGCTGAGGATTGTGACTCTTGTCATGGTGAAGAGCCTGTAAAGAAGAAGAAAATACAAGGTTATATTTTGGTTCGATTGGCTCTAATTGTTGGATGTTAAACAATTTCGAATCAGAAGTTAATTTAATGCGTAGGAATTAGGAACAAGTTTTCTTCATGTTTCTATCATAGCGAGCTGAGTTGGGAATCATCATGAATGTCGTTTCGTAATAACAAGAAGTTTTAAAGGTAATTTTAGTTTCAACTTACTTGATCTGACCGGTGTTGGAGCCATCCAAAGAAGAGAATGTGGCGTAGCAATCTGTAACAAGAAATAAGATTTAGAGTTTTGTTCGTCTTGCTAAAAACTCAATTCTACTAGATTGAGCATATTCAGTAGATAATTTTAATGCGTAGGAATTAGGAACAAGTTCTCTTCAAGTATGTATCATAGCGAGCTGAGTTGGGAATCATCATTGAAAATTTTATCAGTGTGTGGAAGGATTGATCGAGCAACTCACCTTTTTGAAGTTTTGAAGAATCAACACCGCTGCGGGTTTCATTCCAGAGGTCCAGCGAGGAGCTGCAAAGTTAACAGATATAATCACATGATTAATACAAGTTGTTAAGGTACAAGGCAGGTATGTTGCAGTATAAGCTACTTCAGTCAAAATCATGTAACTCGTTCATTATCTTGTGAATTCAGAGACGAGAAATAACTAAAAATGATCGAATCATCATAATTAGCTTTGATTGTTTCTAATGTTAATATTTCGATAATTACCTTTTTGTTTTGAACAAGTCCCAGATCTTTGATGATTCCAGCAAATTTTACCTGTAAATAAAATCTGTTTCAACTTTCATCACAAATGGTAAACTTTGACGATACTCACGAATCCGACACAAGGTTAAGGGAAAGGGAAATTTCGATAAAATCTTTAAGCTAAAAAAACGTCATTCTTGTACAACGAAGCTAGTGTTGTATTTCTGTTCTTTTTTCATCCATCAGCGAGTTGGTTTTAGTTGCTGTATCTTGACGGGGGGGAACACACACATTTCTCAGAATAACACACGCTCGCGCCTTAGACCGATTCCTGCACTGGCGGTTCGTATCCCTCGGGACGGTCCACGACGACGCCACCCTCGGCGGCACCGGTCGACACTTCGGCTCCCTTGCCACCGCCATCGCCGTGCAGCTCCAGCAGGTTGGCCAGGTCGAAGCGGGGCTTCTTCAGGACCTTGACCTGCGAATCAAACAAACACAATTAACAATCGGCCATTGCACTTTCGCACACCGCCAAACCATTACCTTGCGGATGTAGACGTCGTGCAGCGGGTACACTCCCTGGCACGCCTTCTCAATGTCCTTGGCGATGGAGTCGGGCAGCAGCTTGTTGACGACCTCCTTCAGGTCCGAGCTCGTCACGTTGTTGGTGATGATCTGGGTCATGTTCTTGCGGATGGCCTTGATCTGGGAATGCTGGGCGTAGCAGGTCTTACGCTGCGAAACCTGATCCTTGATGGTGAAGCCGATGCAGAACACACGCAGCAGGTAGTTGTCGGTGGTCTTGACATCGACCGAGCACTCGATCAGGGTCTGCCACTTCTTGACCATGGACCTGGGGGAAGCGAAAGCAAATTTCCGGTCAACATCCGTTTGTTTACATCCAACCGCGCTCACAAAAGTTTTAAGGTTATGACCCCCAACAAAAAAAACTCAAACCTAAAACACTTACCGCAGTTTGTCGGTGGTCAAGTCCATTCCGTGGAAGTTGCACAGCACGTTGCGGCCATGAACATCCTCGGCAATCAGCTTGAACTTGCGGAAAGATCTCTCCGCGTCGGTGTCGTTCTGCAAATCAGCCAGAGAAACCTCAAACACGCGGCCCTTCAGACCATCGGAGGCAATCCGGGTGCCCTGGGTACGGTTGACCAGGGTCTTGCCGACCTGCCGGCACGAAAACATGTTCGGGGCCTTCACATCGTACCAGTCCTTGCGGGTGAACGGATCCACAACCTTCTTTTTCGATCCTTTCTTGCCTCCCTTGGAGGTTCCCTTATTTTTGCCGACCGCCATGATTACACTTCACGATCAAAAAGAAACAGGAAACAGTTGCGCGGTGACTTTTCTACGAAGCAGTGTTGCCAACGCCACTGGGGATGTTTTAGTACAATTTTAGAACAGCGCTGTTGGATTTCACGCTTTCGAAAAGTCTGTAGCAATATTAGGGCGATACATCCCTTGTAGATATGTAATACCCTCAATAATACCTTAAATAATGAATAAAATCTGGCTGACGAAGGCCGATCGGTGCTTTACATTTCTTAGCGGGATATTGGGAAAGCAGACAAAATCAAAATAAATACACAGGATGATGTAGACGCTGGCGACAGACTATAGAGTTATCTAGGCCCGATCTCACGCATACTAGCGCGCCATTTGTTTTGCTGACAGGTACAAAATTAAACCTAACTCTTTTTACGTTCACGCAAAACATGCGCACGTACACTCAGCCAAAATATCTATTAAAATTCATATGGCGTACCTTATAAACTGTGAAAAGTTAATCGTTTTTGAATTCCATAAGTTTTAATTATGACTTTTCTAAATCTTATTCAATTTATATGGTAGGCTTATGGCATTCATTAATATTATGTATGTGAAAATATCATATGGCCAACCTTATGAACCAGAAAGTAGTATGGCGGACAACATTAATCAAGTGGAGGAGCGGCCTTCAGCAGACTGCAGGTTTTTAACTAAATTTTGAGTTTTTACGTTTTGTTTTGCTATTAATTTGCTTTGTTTTGCTTAACAGGTTAAGGAAATGTTTTCCCTGCTGCAGAGACCAGGCGTACCTGGCCTGGTCATGTCAAAGGCATTGACCTCCAGGAATCGACGCCAATCGAACAACATGGGCTAAGCAGCGACAATTCGATCGAAGGCTCGCATCGGTTGTCGTTTATGCTGCAGAAAATTATCGGCACCGTGCTGGTCATCGAGGAGTGGTCCTCGTCGTTCAGTCTTCAGGCAAGGATGTTCGTGCTGAGTCGGTTCGCGTTGAGAAAGGCAATGGGTGAGTTGTTTTGAGATACTTTTTAATATGAAATAAATAAGCAACTTCCTCTTCCAGCATCATCCGTACGGACGCTGTGGGTTGCGGTATTGACATTGACGACATCGACGTGGTCATCTCGTCAACATGCCGCGCCACATCAACACGTAAATCGGTCAGACCGGGCGAACAAGTTGTGCCGGAAACCGGGTATCTTCATCACGATGCTGATCGACTAGGAGCAAAAGAAGTTCCAGTTGACCCTGGCCGAGGCTGGCAAGCAGCCGCAGGAGCCGATCGAAATCCATTCGAACGCCGAAGAGGAATACGCCGTGCTGTACTCGGCGGTGCTGAATGACCTGTGTGAAGCTCTGGATCTGGAAAAGCAAACGATCAAGAAGATTCACAGCGGAATGCCGAACACTAGCATGACCAAGGTGAATTTGTTTAGCAAGCTGAAGGATCGCGTTGACATTGACCCTTCCAGCGAAATGATCGAAATGCTACTTTTTCTGCCAATGACATATTAAATAATGTAACTTTTGTGAAATAAACTAATATATTTATGTTCAATCATTAATTAAGTTTTAATTTAAACAACAACACAAATATCACATTTATAAGATAACTATATAAAAACCAAAAAGTGTGTGTTTATCATATTTTATGTTTATAAGTTTTTCTTATGAAATCAAAAATCGCTCATACATAAAATTTATAAGATTTGCTTATGGAAAATAAATCATTCAACGATCCAATAAAATTTATAAGGTTTGCTTATGGAAAAAATCTATATGGCATCCTTATGGCTGATATAACTTTTTTTGGCTGAGTGTAGATAACCCTATTGCGCGTGTTCCCCAAATTTGACGACAAATGCCAGACGTCCTTCCAGAGCCGGCTCAGCCTGAAGACAACAAAACTTAACTCACGTGATCACCCTGTTTTCTACATCGCTGTCAACAAACAAATATGATGGAATAGGGTCCTAAAGTACCATTTAATTTTTTTTTATGTACAACGGTAAGAAACACGATTTAAAACCATTTCTGATCACTTTCATTATTTTAATGCAAAAACATAAATTAACAGGACAACATTTTTTCGATGGATGCAACGAGCTGTTAAGTAGAAGTAGAACCTTCTCTGTCAAGGCCAGTGTCCCGCCCGTGTGGATCAATCGGACCGCGCACTGGACTCACAATCCAGAGGTCGCCGGTTCGAATCCCACGGCGGGCGCTCTAAAATTCTTTGTGTAAATATGGGTATTCGGCGCCGTCGCTCCGTGCCATACTTTCATACACCTAGGAGCCCAGGGCGGCGAAGTCCTTGTAGATAAAAAGGAAGACACTAGTGGTTGGTACTAGCAATGGTGGCCGACAGCTATAAAGTCAACTTCGTTTCGTAGGCCAGTTCGACTTGCTTATCCTTCCTGGACTGCTGCTCAGATTACTGCTGCTCGTCTTTTTGGCGATGTTGCGTCGATCTTTGCGACTTTTTTTTCGTCTCATTCGCCACCTTTTTTCTTTTATTGTTTGGCGCAACTTAACGGAGCCGTGGACACGTTCCCCGCGAATACCCATCGTGGGGATCAACTCTGGTAGATTTGAATTGGATGTTTCTATTTCGGAATGTTCCACCGTTCTAGCAAGATTCTGGCAGAACCATCTCTGCTAGAATATTTGGTGACTGGGGAAAATGTTTATTCGCGAGTAATGCGTATACAACAACACAGACATTAAAATTTATGATACAGATCTTTTGGCCCACATCATGGCATCACTGTTTTAGTACACTCGCAAATCTAGTACCTCATTTCCGAATGTCACTTACAATCTGTCAAAACAGTTTGTTTACGTCTAGCAATCTTTCGTCACAATTTCACAACACAAAATTTAAAATGGTATTTCAGAATAATTTCACTCTTAAAAATCAAATTAACTCATGAATACTCCCTCCCCACACACCAGTCATCATCCATCATTCTAGCCGGGTTAGGGCTGGCCGCGCTCGGCTACGGCGGCCGGGCGCTGATGCGACAGATGCCGAACGCCGCCAGCAAGATGCAGGAAGCGCTTCAAAATCTGCCCAAGTTCGACGCCGAATCGATGGCCAACTCCAAGTACTACCGGGGCGGGTTCGACGCCAAAATGAACAAACGGGAAGCGTCGCTGATTCTGGGCATCAGTCCGTCGGCGTCGAAAATTAAGGTAAACATTAGGTACCTGATGGTGCGCATAGATTACGTAACGTAGGCTTGGCGGTTTTATAGAATGCTTACAGAAGAACACCGCTGACTTGATAGTGAGTGCCTTATTGTTTAGTGTCTAAATACCAGGTTTCTTCTGTACTTGTTATTTCGTGTTATTTTATTTAGTTTTTTTTATTGCTCAGCGTCTTGAATTTGTTTCAACAAATTAAACTTGTTTTTTTTTATTTTCAGATAAAGGACGCCCATAAGAAAATTATGTTGCTCAACCATCCGGACAGAGGTGGCTCACCGTACCTGGCGGCAAAAATTAACGAGGCGAAAGATTTCATGGACAATGCGAAATAGTTTTCAAGCTAGAATAAGATGTTGTGTAAATATTCTCAAAAAATTTGTCATAGGATAATATAGATGCATTGATTGCAGCTCTTAACCTTGGTGTTTGTAACTACGGGAACAGCATGTCATTCTATCGAGCACCTAATATTGGCATATCAGTGCATTGTCGTTCTATTACTGCTTTTCAAATGAGAGCAATGAGAGTTATTTATTTATTGCATTTTTAGGGGTTTAAAATTAAGCCTAAATTGGGAATATTTTTGTTCACAACGACAAAGCTTATTTTTCTGAGAACAACGAACCTTTGTACGGCCGCAAAGGATTATAAATTGGTTTTAATTCAATTTTGAAAAATTAACGACTCTTCTTGACAGAAAAAACTTTTTTTTTTGTTTTTTGGCTCGATTTACACAACTTTCCTTTGTCGTAGAGGGCTCATAACGTCATGATTCGAAATCCGGACACTTAGTAGCATATCATTTTTGTTATAGCTGGCAAAAAATCATGTAATAAGTTGGAAATGTAAAAATATCATAAGGATGTAGTATAAACAGTCAGTTTCAAGAAAATGCATGCAAAATATGTATTTTCTAACAATTTTTCATCAGAATTTTCAAATTAAAATGGCTTGTTGTGCTTCGAATTCCGGACACTGATAAAAGCTGATTCGAAATCCGGACACTTTTGCTTCGAATTCCGGACACTCGATTTTACTTATTAATCGCACAAATTTGGACTGAAATGTTAGTAAATGACATTCTTCAGGTCTCAAATAAGCTGTTAACATCAAAACAATCGCTAGTTTATATAACAATTTGCTAGAATTTAAGGAAATCGAAACCATAAATTTCTGCTTTGCCTTCCCGGTGCTTCGAACGCCTATGAAATATTTCACGTGAAATGTTTCGAATTTTTGGTGAACTTATAATTTTATTGTATTTAATTGTTTTGGCATTAACTACAGCGTTCAAGCAAAATTTAAATAAAAGTTGATGCTGGAATTCATCAAATAACACAGTTTTGACATTCATAATGCGAACTTATATCCAAATAATTGATAAAACAAGATAAGTGTCCGGGTTTCGAAGCGTCCGGGAATTCGAATCATGACGTTAATTGGCATGAGTCAATCTGATTCATCAAAATCGGAGCACCTCGAACAAACCAAACAAAAATTTCCAAAAACTGCATCCCAATTGCTTTACTGTAAATATAACAAATTTTATACTGAACGTTAACAAATGACTGGTTGGAACTACACTCAAACCCCGATGGTTTGACACCAATTGTTGACAAACGAACGGGTCACTTTCTAGATTGACTATGTTAAACCACCAACAAAAATCAGGATTTAATATGAAAAACAAGTTTATGTGTTACAGAATTGAAATATTTAACTATAACTATTTAATAGTTCCACAACCTTAAAAATTAGCTAAATTTTAGTGGTCGCCCCAGGGATGCCAAATTTGAAGATTTTCGAGCACAGGCTCAATGCTCAAACGTATTATTTTGCCATGTTATTCGATGATTTTTATTTAAATTAATTACTCACGAAAAAGATAACAATGTTTTGCTTCTTTTGCCAAAAACAGATTTGTAAAATATTATTTCGCCATCAAGTTAAACTCATTTGCGTTTTTGTGATGTGCCCGAAAATCTTCAAAATCTGGCATGCCTGGGTCGCCCTAACATCATCAGTTAAGAGTGATTCTAGTACTTCCGGTGTACTAGAATTGCTGACAGTTCTGGCGTTACTCACCGTTACGAATGGTGTGACAATTAAATTCAGTGTTTTTCATCACTAAAAAAAATCCAAATTATTCCGTCAACACATTCGCTCGACACGTCGTGCTTCAGATCGTCCGGGGAGTTTAAACGCAAAATTGGTTGAAAATCATAACATAAACAGGCTGTGATATTAAAATTAATTGGGTTGTTAAACTATTCAATTAAAATACAAACTAAAGTTGCTTCGACTTTTCAGGTGAGTTTGGAAAAAAGGGTTAAATTTGATCAAACAAAAATTCGCCGGTTCTCGCTTTTTGGCGGACGTTTAATTTCCAGCGTGGCACTTTTTTTTTATTTCTGGAAAGAACCAAAAGAGGCAAAAGGAGAAGAGAGTCAATAAACAGTTATTCCAAGGTGGGCTATCTTATCTTATAGAAACCGACATTGATTTCGTTCCAGACCAATCGCCAGACGACGACGACGACACCATCATGCGTAAGCTGCGGGGAGGCCAAACACGCGAAACGCGCAAACAGAAGCAGGAACGGCGCGAGGAGAACCAGAAGATTCAGCAGCAGCTGAAAACGATTGTGCTGCCCATTTGTGGCGTTGTGTTCCTGTGCATTGTTGCGTATGTGTTTCTGAAGACGCGCCCGCGGTTCGAGGAGCTGTGAGGGTGAAGTTGTTTTTTTTTCGTTTACCTGATTTGCAATATATATTTCGTGTTTTCGATGTTCTTTATAAGAGAGATGCATTTAGTTTTTTATGTACGATAGGCAGGCACAATACAATAAAGTGATTAACTGTTCCGATTGAGAGGAATTATATTTACGTAAAATTGGATTTTTACTTAGCCTAAAGGAAGTATGAGAAATCCATGAGGGAATTCGAAACAATCAAGTAAAGAAGAATGCTTAGAGTACGACGAGATATTTATTATAAAGTTGTGATTGTGTTTGTTGTATAATATAAAAAGTAATATTTTAACAAAATTTAACATTTTGGCCACTGTTTAATTATCCATAACTATGAGTGTAACGTTGTTTTAACTCTAGTAGGGACTGCGTTCAAGAACATTAACCATTCGAATGGGTAAGGTTTGTGTTTTAGACTGAAAATCCTGTAATCTATAACCTGTGGGTCTTTCGTGCTACAGCAAGTGGGGAGTTGGAGAATAACTACTGTTTTAGGGGAGAAAATTTACATACACTATCAGAATCTCCGAGCTTTGCCACCTACATATATGATCTTTAGCTAAACATTAAGGCCATTTATTTTTCGTGAGACGAACATCTTATCCACACCAAGCCGAAAATATCTCAATGGCACCCCTTTTGTGGCTCTGGTGAACGATTGTTACTTACGATTCGACCAAGCCAGAACAAGAGTGTCATTCAAGTGCTTTCTCTGCATCGAGTTTAAAATTGATTGACAAAGTTTAGAAATTTATAAATCGTTTGCGACGGATCCAATCTAATTCTATCACCCCAAAAGCGGCCCATTCAAATCTTCAAGCTAAACACCATGTTCAAAAACTGCTCGTAGTGGATGGTTATGACGCCGTCCTGGTCCGTGTCGTACTGCCGGAAGGACGACGTCAGCGTGTACAAAATTACGCAGCACTGGATAAAATCATCGAACAAAATCGTCCCGTTTCCGTATCGATCAAACTTTCGAATCAGCGTGTCGTAAAGCCCGTCCGACAGGCGATATCCAAAGGCCGTCAGCGCTGCCTTCAGCTCGTTCTTGTCGATGTTTCCCGAGTTGTCCGTGTCGAACGAGCGGAAGCAGTTCTGCCAGTCCGTCACGTACTTCCACAGCGCTCCAAAGTCCTGGAAGTTTACGACGCCGCGGTTCGAGCGATCAAACATCCCAATCATGAGCCGGACCGTTTCCGGGTTGAACGGGTTCCACGTTCCGTTCGAAAGCGCCTGCTGTAGCTCGTCCTGCGATATGAACCCACTTCGGTCGCGATCGACCTTCTGGAAGATGTTCCACAGGAACTGCTGGTCTGGCATGCCGGCCATCTCGTTGTGTGTATTGATAGATGTCTAGCTACAACTAAAGATCGATTTTCAGTAAAAATCACCACAAAACAAGATCAAAAACCACTTACAAACTTAAAAAAAAAATCACAAATTTCTCAAGATTCTGATGCACTTGTTTTCACAAAACACGAAATAACTTCACTCTTCCGCAACCACTGACGTGCGAATGACTCATTTGACATCCCCAAAAGAACAGCGTGATTGATCTGGCGTTACGCGCGTTACCACTTTCACGGTGGGCTTAAATTTCGTCAGCTGACTGATGATGGGGCACGTTCACGGGTGAGTTTGTTTTGAAGCGACACTATCATGGAACGTTTACGCAAGGAATAAGCATGTTTTAAGGAGTGCGAATTTACTTAAACATGTGAAATAGCTTTTAATCATGACTTTAGAAAGTAAATCGATTGCTTCCACGGATTTCGTGTACTGGTCTTCCTTGCTGGTGAGTTTTCATTCAAAAATCCAAGGACTTTCGCCCGATTGGCGTCTTTCTTAAAATTTCAAATATGCTGGAGTAGATCTTGCTGGGAGATAACCGAAAAATCGCTGAAGCCGCGATAGGTAGTACGGTCCGAGTCGGGAAACAGCGCTGGTTCGACAAGGAGTGCCAGCGGCTACTCGACGAGAAGAACACAGCTTATGCGGTGAAGCTGATAGCCGCAACTGATGAGAACGTGGTGCGATACAAACAAGCGCTGAAACAGCAGAATACGTTCTTAAATGTAAAATGGAGCAGCTGTTCCGGCAGAACGACACGCGGAAGTTTTATGAAAAGGTTAACCGTTTTTCCCGCCCGTGTGGATCAATCGGACCGCGCACTGGACTCACAATCCAGAGGTCGCCGGTTCGTATCCCGCGGCGGGCGCTCTAAAATTCTTTGTGTAAATATGGGTATTCGGCGCCGTCGCTCCGTGCCATACTTTCATACACTTAGGAGCCCAGGGCGGCGAAGTCCTTGTAGATAAAAGGAAGACACTAGTGGTTGGTACTAGCAATGGTGGCCGACAGCTATAAAGTCAACTTCGTTTTTAACCGTTCCCGCAAAGGCTATGCGCGCCACAAGCCAACACGTGTCGGGACGCCGGCGAAAACCTTCTCATGGACAAAGGCGAGGTGTTGGATAGGTGGCAGCAGCTCTTTAAAGCCCGACTTAGACCGTAGATCTGGAGACGGTGCAGAAGGAGATCAGGCAACTGAACAACAACAGGACCGCCGGCAAAGATCGGTTACCCGCTGAGCTCTTCAAATATAAAGGAAGCAGTTGGCTAGGGCGATCCATTTGGTGATTCGAAGATCTGGGTTAAAAAAAACTACCAGATGAGTGGATGGCTGGTGTCGTACGTTCCATTTACAAAAAGTTCGATAAGCTGGATTGCTGCAACTATCGCGGCATCACGCTCATTTGGGTGGGTTCCTACCAAGCTGGGTTCACTGGCGCCCGCATCGCCACGGACCAAATTTTCTCGCTCCGGTAGATCCTCGTGAAATGTCATGAGTACAACGTTCCCACACATCACAGCTTCAGCGATTTCAAGGCAGCTTACGATACAGTCGTCCGCAAACAGCTATGGCAGATTATGCACGAGATCGGTTGATTTTGGACCAAAATGGTCCAAAGTAACGGTTAACAATAAAACATCAAATTGAAATAAATAATCTATTTTCCAGTCAGGTGCCGTGGCCGGTCTCGTCGTGGACATCGTCCTCTTCCCCATCGACACCGTGAAAACGCGCCTGCAAAGCGAACGAGGCTTCATCCGGTCCGGTGGATTTCGCGGCATTTACAAGGGGCTCGCTCCAGCCGCCGCCGGAAGTGCACCCACGGCGGCCCTCTTCTTCTGCACGTACGATGGGCTCAAGTCGCACCTTGGCAAGCTGGCCACGCAATCCCAACAGCCGTACGTGCACATGGTCTCGGCGGCCAGTGCCGAAATCGTGGCCTGTCTGATCCGCGTTCCGGTGGAAATCGCCAAACAGCGACGCCAGGCGCTGTCCCTCAAGTACAACTCGTCGTCGGCGGTGGAGATCCTGTACCATGCGTTCAAAACGGAAGGCATCCGGCGGGGACTGTACCGGGGCTTCGGCACAACCATCATGCGGGAGGTGCCGTTTTCGTTCATTCAGTTTCCGCTGTGGGAGTATTTTAAGCAGAACTGGTCCTCGGCCACGGGGACGGCGCTGACGCCGGTTTCGGTGGCGATCTGTGGCGCGATAGCCGGTGGAATCGCCGCCGGGCTGACGACGCCGCTGGATGTGGCCAAAACGCGGATCATGCTGGCGGACGACGGGAATCGGACCGGAGTGTTCCGAGTGCTGCGGGGAATCTACCGTGAGCGGGGGATCAGAGGGTGAGTTCGCTCCAATGTTTCAATCCAACGACTGTTCACCAAATCCAATTTCCAGAATCTTTGCCGGGTTCGGACCACGTGTGCTGTGGATCACGCTGGGCGGTGCCATTTTCTTCGGTTTCTACGACCTTACCACGAGGCTGCTCAATTCGGACGAGTCAAAGTAACAGAGGACCCAAAACACACGTGTGATGTGGAACAACAGCTTGAGCACGGCCAAAGCTTGGTGTGTATTTGTATTTAGAACGAGATTAGCTTAAATAGTAACAGAATAAACAAAATATGGGCAAAATGCAAATTATCACAAAACTTAGGACAAGTTTTTGGTGTTTCCTCCCTGTTCTTGAGAACTGAATCCATGTTTCTAAGTAACTTTTCTAATACTAGCGCGTGAGTAAATTCATAAATTACGATGGCAAGGTGTGATGATCTTAAGCGTACAGCTCGTTGCCGTTGGTGGCATAAGTCTTGCTGCTGTTAATGCCCTTGAAGAAGGGCTCGTCCAGCCTTAGCTTTCCCTTCAGCAGATGCTCCGTCTCCATATCGTCGTCGTCCTCCATGTCGGACGAATCGAACGTGAAGCTGGGCACGTACGGGTGTTTGGCGAAGATCTTATGCTTCCTTCTGGACATCAGATAAACCTGTAAAAGACAACAGTGAGTAACGATAGCATTATCTCCCCCCTCGATCACGCCCTCACCATTACTGATAGCAGCATCACTGTGATAAGAACCGCCAGCGGGATGAACAGAAAGTTAAGGCTCTCCGAGTTGCCAGGGTAGTGATTATCGGTCGCTCCCAACGTGGTGGCGCCCTCCGTCGTGGAGGGTGACGCCGATAGCGATTGGTTTAAGCTGAAATTCGTGCCCATTTCTCCGTGCGAGCTAGCTTGGCGTTTGTGATTTATGGCCCCCCTTTTCCCTCTTTTGTTTCACGACTCAGCAGATAAGAACGATCTCCGGGAATTGTTTGATGAGATATTTGGTGGTGAAATTAGCCAACCATAACTTTCAACTTGAGTGCTTTTGTCCGGATTCGTTCAACACTTCCTACGCTCGGCTTTGGTTTCACTTTTCACCTGAAGTGCAGTTAATTGAATTTGGTGCGGATAGAATTCCAGCGGAGAAAGAAAGTGCGCGATGAAAAGAGTTGCAAAGAAGTGCACCGACGCAGAATGTTTACTGACTGCAGTGTTTGAGGCACGGAGCAGAGTCGACCTCTTTTTGCCAGCGCTCCGTAATCTTTTTTATCAGTGTGCAGTGAGAAATGTCAAAAATCGCGTTTGGAGCACGTTCACAAAAGTGTTTTGTTTGTGTAACGCTTCGTAACGAGTTAGCTCGCGCGTGAACGAGTAATCGAAAGTTTAATGTGGATTTTGTTTGCTTAAATTTCAAGTACATAATTAAATTTTATGTAAAGTAATACGACAAAATGGACCCACTTGAACAGTTGGAAGTTCAGTTGCGAGCACTCCTTCAAGAGAAACTCAATTCGCCCCGATTCTCCGTAAAATGCCTCAACAAACAGTTGGCTGAAAGTGGCGACATGGTGGTCAAAATTGCCGACCCAGCATGGATCGGAGAGGATCAACCGGAAGCCGTTTTCCTTGACGGCGAAGACAGAAGCTGGAGTTTGCCCGTTGCTCGAGAAAAGATTTCCAATCTTTCGATAAGCCTGTTCCTGAACCGACCGGACACGTACCGAACGTTGATCACACGATGGAGCGACGGAACGTGGCAAATTGGGGAGAATCTTCAGAACAGGAAGATTCACTTGACCTGTGATATCGACGATGGCAACTGCGAGCAGTTCTCGCTGACCGATCTGAGGGTCGTTTCGGTTAGAAACGTGGTCAAGAATCTGTTGATGCTGCAAGGATTCCAAGTGCTGCTCGAGAAACCAACGGAAGAAACCGTTGAAACTCTGCACGTTGGGTTGACGAGGACTGGTTCCGGCGTTAACCTGCTGTGTGGTCCTGTCGTAACAAACGGAGTGACGGCATGCGAGTACATACAGTAAGATATTACAATGAAAACTCTTGTTCAAATCAACTAACTTTACGTTTGTCTTCCCACAGAAAGCGCGCCAACGACATGCAGCTGATCGCCCAGCACAAGTACGGGCTGCGGGTGAAAGATCAGGTGCGCTTCCAGCAGATGATCGCCAGCCTGGGCCGGTCGGCCGCCGTCGTGGACCTGCTCGAGTCGAAGGCGTCCAGTCCGATCGACTTCAGGCGGGACAAAAACCAATCGAGCAAGGGAGCCGCCTTCATTCTGTACAACTTTGCCCGACTGTCCGTGCTGTTCAGGACGTTCGAGGAGAAGCAACGCACCGGATACTATCCGGAACTTGCACCGATCGAGACGATCGATTTTGGCCTGCTCAAGGAAGAGGACGAGTGGCAGCTGTTTTGGGTTTACGTTGCGGGTTTTCCCGCGATGCTGCGACAAGCGCTGGGCGATGGTCAGCTGGCGCGCGTTTCGCCCCATGTTGTGCTCGGGTTCACCTCAGGGCTGGTGATTTGCCTCAGCAAGTACTACCGACGCGTTCGGATTTTGACGGTGAGTATTTTGACGGTTGTAGGACGTCTAAATCAAAGATACTGGCACAGAGTAACACAGAGTTTCCACTGCCTCTTGATTTTTGGTTCAACCTTATGGTACATCGCACGCCTGGTACCAGCAAACCTTATGGAGCCAAAAAATGAAATTACTTTTCTTCAGACTGGTCACTCTGGGTTACTCTGTGATACTGGGGTGTAATGTATTCGAAATGTTACGATTTTTCAACCACCCAATTCTAATTTCAATCAGAAGTTTACTTTTAAACCATTAACAGTGACGTTTCTGCACAACACCTATTGGCTTTCCTATCGAGAAATTAAAAGTGAGAGTGTGTGCAACATGGAGTTAAACTTTCTGTGCAGTTGCTGTGAAGGTTTCCATGGCACTTTGAAAAGTTTAACACCATGTTGCACGCACACACTCTCACTTTTAATTTCTCGATGTTTATAGGACCTTTTCAATCTTGAATCTCAAAAACCCAATCTGCCAACCTTCCAACAAAAATGCGTTTCCCGAACACAGACGTGAAATTCAAGTATCTAGAATGCCAACTAACGAGGAGAAACTCGGCCTGCCATTATGGTACTGGCATCTATTGGTGCCAACACACTAAACCTTGGCTTATTGGGTTAACTTTGTATTGTGTCATGAAATGATGATCTCTTCCTTTATATTTTAACCCAGTATTTTTGAACAATTACATCTTGGACTTCACATCTATCGAATTCTTTTTGGAACATCGAAGTGATTTTCAGGAATGATCCAATTCAATCTAGGCCCAAGCTTATTCTTTTGCTTTTTCCCGGTCCTTTTCCAGAGAACTGTCGCGTTTATACTCAATTTGTACATAACGAAAATGTGCTTTCCTATTCACATTGACTTTTGTACAACATTTCATTTTTGTCTGGAAGCAGATTGTGGCAATGTGAGCCGTGCCTTTGATAGCTCGGTCGGATTGCCCTCCTTTGCTGGTCCGCACCTTGATTATCCTAGAATTTGCTTGGAGCTGTTCGCCGTGCTCGGCGATCCCAACTTTTTCTCGAGAAAACGAACGCGAGCCTCCTTGTTCACAGGTCGTACAGCTGCGTTCTAAGTAAACCAAATTAGTTAGTTTTAATCCACTATTTTGTAGGGACTCAGCTTACAGCAGTCAGAACGTTGTATCCGCAGAAAAGTAATCCACTTGTCGATCTTCTTATCACTCCGTTATTGCTTGCTGCTGGCGCGAACTTTGGCGAAATTCAGCAACGCACGTGACCTGCTTGGTGGTCGGTTAACTGCCAACTGATGGTGGTGTTAGAGCATGTGATTGGTTTGAGTAGATTTATTGGTCATCTTCGGGGTCATCCTCGGGCTTATCGTTTTTGAGCGAGAGATCGGCCCTCAGGGTTATCAGTACCGGTCAACAAATTTAGGTTCTGGAAAGGTAGAGTTGATGGAGATTGATCGAGATTATGTGGTAGATCGTGGGTGTTGATGTTGGTAAATGTCAAATCTGAACAGATGAAGATCGTGGTCAGGTTACGGAGGTTCTGCGAATGACTGTCACAATAAGAATTTTAATACCTTTTATATCATAACAAAAAAACTTATAAATTTTTTTTTTTTATCAAATGTTTTTTTCCAGGAGAATCGAGACCACATGCTGCCGACCATATTTGCGAGGATTTACCTGCTGAAGTCGGTATACCGAGTTTTGTCGACGCTTCTGGATCTGTTGGAGCTGGAACCGGTTACTCAAATGTAGTATAACTGCACTGAATGCGTTTCATTGACGAAAGAAACGCCCTTTTCCGCACAAGGAGGTCATCGAAAGCGAATCTGTCCGCGTACACCGTCCACAATAATTTATTCCACTAAATAAATTTAACTGATCTACATCTACAGCGATAAAATTTTCAATGAGTCCTGACCTGAACGTAAAACAAAAACAATTGACCTACAACATTGAAACGAACCTGATGGATTCGGATGGGGGGAGCGTGATGCACATTTCAGACAGTTTCGATCGCGCCCCGTTTCTTCTGGCGCTCTTCACCCGCGATGAACGAAGTTTCCTCCGAGTTGGTGGGACTCAACTCGACCGGTACGGTTACCGTGGCCGGACTGCTGCCCAGAGCGACCACCGTCGGCACGGACGATTCCTTCACGGGGACGATCGTCATCATGCCGCCGCCACCGATGGGTGTCCCGCTGTAGCCGGGCGTTCCGGAACCACCGCCGGTCGGTTCCAGGCTGAGCCGAGAGGGTGTGTGGGACCGGGACGGTGCGTTGGAAGAGTTCCGAGAGCTTGGACTTGCGTTCTGCGAGCGGCGAAAGTCTTCGAGGGGGATTTCTTCGGAGCGCGGTCGCGGAACGCGTGGGCTAGGAGTTCCGGAGCGGTTTCGAGAAGCCTCGCGTGATTTCACCGCTCCGACGGCAATCGGTTGGCTGCTTTCTCTGCGCGCCGCCGGGTTGGAACTTTTCCGCCGGGCTCCGGTTGCGTCGCTGTTGGGTGGAATAGAAATTGTGAGAATTGGCGATTGAACTCTAGTGAGGTTATAATTTACCCATCGATCGAGCGACTGGAGTTGATCTGCACCCGGCTGACGCTTCCCGAGGGCATGCTTTCGCGTCGTAGAGCGGCGGCCACTCCTGGAACGCGGTTCGCGGTGGAAAACAGTGGTCGATGTTCTCGCGGCTGCCGCCCGCTGTTGGGACGCAGAATCGAGGCCGTCCTCGAATCGTGGGCGTTCCCGAGGGAAGGAAACGTCGCATCGCTGAGCTGGCCGGGAATTTCCAACAGCTGTGCGATCTGGAACATCTTCTTCTGACGTGCCTTGCTACGGCCCTTGGTGAGTCGCTGCTTGGCCGCCATACAACGGATGTGGTCGTCGAACATGAACTTGGCGGACAGAATGGGCGTGCGGTTGTTGGTGGCTCCTCCGCGATGGATCGTCAAGTGAAGGCTTCGCGAGTCTTCCTTATCGCCGTTGACTTCGACGTCCTGCAGGAAGCCAACAAACTTTGCCACGCCCCATCCCAGCCGTTTACTGTCCGGTTCGACTAGAATTAGCTGGAGAATGTCCATCACGAGGAAGCGCCGGAATTTGGCGCCGTCTCTCATGACCACGGTGCACGCTATTAGGTCACTGTTGTCTGTAAGAAGGAATCAGTTATTTACTGACTTCAAACTCACAAAGAAAAACTTACTCAAATCCAGCGCATTCTCGATCTGCACGCACTGGCTAGGGTTCGTCAGCGGTAGCAGCAGCTCCCGTTCGCCGGTCAAGCTTTGGCACATCCGCCGCAGCATGAAAAACACCCGAATTGCCCGGCGTGCCTTTTCCACCTCGCCGCACGGTAACCTCCGCGGGAAGCTGATCCCGGTGAGGGGCGTCCCGGTCGGCGGCAGCAGGATCGTCGAATCGTTGCACAGGAACTCCACGTTCAGCGAGCTCTTGACCATTTCGTTGTACCTGGGAAAGAGAAAGGCGAGTTGAGCAACAAGGTTCGACGAGGTTGTACTACGACTCAACAACTCACTCGTCTTCAAACAAGTCCAGAAAGATGTCCTCGGATTTGTAAAAGTTGCGCAGAACCGTCATGCTTTGGTTGCGCGCTGAAAACAGCAGGTTGCGGTGCAGGTCGCAGATGCTCACGTTGGTCGTCCCAACGCCGAAGATCTGCGAGAGCAGCTTCAGCGTCAGCTCCATCGTGACCAGCCGTACGCGGCATGCTGGAAAAATACGACACGTTGGAATTGTCAATCAATCGTCAATGGGTCAATTGGCAGAACGATCAATCGGCAGAAACCCAAATGGCAGATAATTTCAAAAAGCCCAAAAAACAAACCGAGTAATCGTCCAGGTCTCGTGGCCATAGAGGACTACCTGTCTAATCAGTGTTTTGTACATCGTCAGCTTCGTGCGGCGTTGCACTCGATCCGGTGTGAGGGTCTTCCGTAATCCGAGGTAGGCACGATTCCCAGCATAAATACGAGTCCGGATCTCTTTGCTGGTGTCGTTGTCGGCAACGCGATCCCAAGTACACAAACTAGCTCACCTCCTCCAACTCATCACCATCCACAGTTAGAGATGGGAGACTTGGGGGGCCGACATCCTTCGGACCCCTTCTGCTCGTGTATTTTGTCTTCGTCGTATTCATGTCCTAAACGCCATGCTTGTACCTCTAGTCGGGTGTAGACTCCAGGTTTCTTGCCACAATGTCGATGTCATCGGCAAAAGCAAGTAGCCGGTACTTGGACTTGTTCAAAATCGTGCCACTTGTGTCGATGCCCGCCCTTCGAATAATGCCCTCAAGGGCGACGTTGAATAGCGCACAGGATAAGCCTTGTCGCAGCCCTCGGCGTGATCCAAAGGGTTCCGCTAATTCCCCAGAAACACACCATCCAAGGTAGCTTTGATCAGCCGAATCAGTTTATCCGGGAACCCGTTCTTGTTCTGCCATAGCTGCTCGCGGTCGACTGTATCATAGGCCGCCTTGAAATCGATCAAGATGTGATGTGTGGGCACATTGTACTCACGACATTTCCCGAGAATCTGTCGGAGACAACATATTTGGTCCGTGGTAGCGCGCACGCGCCGGTGAAGCCCGCTTGGTAGGGCCCCACGAACCTCCTTGCATGGGGTGACAGCTGACGGCAGAGAATCTGGGAGAGGATTTTGTAGGCCGCGTTGATAAGCGTGATGTCGCGGTAGTTGCCGCAGTCTAGCTTATCGCCATTTTTGTAGATGGGGCACACGACACCATCCATCCATTCCTCCGGTAGCTTCTCCTCCTCCCAGATCTTGGAGATTACGCAGTGAAGCGCCCTCGTCAGTTTTCTCCTCCATATTTGAAGAGCTCACCGGGTAACCGATCCTTGCCGGCAGCTCTGTTGTTCTTCCGCTTCCTGACCTCCCTCTTCGCCGTCACCAGATTAGGCACTGGGAACTGTTCATCAGCTGCTGGCGCTCCAAGGTTGACTCCTACGCCGTCTCCGTCCGCTTCATCGCCGTTAAGGTGCTTCCACCTTTCCAACACCTCGCTCTTGTTCAGGTTTCCCTCGTTGCCCTGCACACGTCGGCTCGCGACACGAAGCTTTTGCGGGACCGGTTCACCTTCTCGTAAAACTTCCGCATTTCGTTAGCTCGGAATAGCTGCTCCATTTCCGCGCAATCTCGGTCTTCTTGCTGGCGCTTCTTAAGCTTGAAGACCGCGACCTGCTGATTCCGAGCCTGCCGGTATCGTTCCACGTTCCCTCTCGTCGCCTTGTGCAGCTTCTTGTCGTAAGCTGCCTTCTTCTCGGCGGTAATCCGTTGGCACTCGTCGTCGTACCAGTTGTTTCGACTGACTCGGATTGCGCTTCCCAGTGTGGCTTCCGCTGCACTGCCGATGGCTGAGCGTATGCGGCTCCAACCATCTTCGAGCGAGACTGCGCCAAGTTCCTCCTCACCTGGCAGATTTGCTTCTAGTTGCTGCGCGGGCCTTTTCCCCATTCTGCAGACACGCGGTGTTGAATTGAGGGGCCCTCCGGCTTCGTCGTTGTTTGAACACCATCGACAGCTTTGAGCGCATGGCAACTCTAACTAGGTAGTCAAGTCAATATTCGCGCCGCAAAAGGTGCGCACGTTTGTTACGTCCGAGAAGAATCGGCCGTCGATCAGGACGAGGTCGATTTGCATTTTCGTCCGTCGGTCAGGTGATTTCTGGACCCATTGTCGGTCGAAACATTTTCTTCCGAACCGAACGTTCATGTCTCCAATGATGATTTTAATATCCTACCGCGGACAGCCGTCGTACACCTCCTCCAGCGTCGCGTAGAATGCTTCCTTCTCATCATCGGTCTTTTCTTCGTGGGGGCAGTGCACGTTGATGATGCTGTTGTTGAAGAAACGGCCTCTTATCCTCAACTTACACATCCGCTCGCTGAACGCCGTGAAGCCGAACACGCGATCCTGCATCTTGCCCCGCACGATAAAGCCGGTACCCAGCTTCTTGTCCGTACCGCCGCTCAGAAAAAAATCTGGAATTGGTGTGCTGACATGGCCAGTTCAGCACCTGCTCCTCCTCTAAGCACACCTCCTGCAGTGCCACAACATAGTAGTTGCGAGGTTGCAACTCATTCGCTAAGGCGAGTTCGAAACCCAAGAAATTCAAAGACTTGCAGTTCCAGGAGCCGAGACGCCAATCGGTGGTCTGCTTTTCTATAGGCTTCTGCCGTTTGTTCCGGATTTCTTGCCTTCTTATCAGGGCTGCGCTACCTAGTCTCGGGGTGGGGAACCACCTACGAGCTACCGAGACCTAGCTCCGGGTTTTTCACGACACCGTAACGGGGTTTGAAGATTCTGCCTTTCAATTTTCTGCCTTTTGAATTTTTCTGTCATTTAATTTTCTAACGGTTGAATAATATACTGCCTTTGGCAGTCGTCCGACTGATTTTCTGCCCCCCGTTAAAAAAAAAGTCACTTTGGCCAAAAACATTTCCGCAAGACTTACAAGGCTGACTGGAGAGCGCGATGACCTGCAGCAGCTTCTCGATCAGTATGACGTTGTACTTGGAGCTTCCGGTGGGCGACGATCGGCTCAGCACGATTTCCAACCACTCGGCGTTGACGCCTGGAAAAAGGGACACAGAGTTAGTAATTTGGAAGGGGGAGTTCACTCAGATTAAACGCATGTGTGACGAGACAAAGATCAACCAACCATCTACACCGGGGGGTTTTCAATTGCCAGAGAGATCCACAAAAGGTCGTGCAGAGTTACAGTTACATGTAAATGTAAAGGCGGTGACAGGGTAGCGTGAATGCGAAAGCGAAAATGCCATTAGTTAGCGATACAGACTTGTAACACGAGAGAGAGAGAGCGGGGTTGAGGGATTGCGCGGCGGAATGCGATCACCTTACCTTTGTTGTTTGCCAACGCGTACAGCAGGCAGAGCGCGAGCAGGGCCAGATAGTCGTTCTCGGTGCAGTCCAGCGACGAGAGGACCATGTCCAGGAAGGGCCGGTTGGTTTCGGGCGTGCGGTACGCGTTCAGCAGCAGCTTCTCCTTCTCTTCGTCGGTGATGTTGACCTTCTCGATCTCGTCCGACAGCGTTGGCGGGCTGGGCGATTCTGGGTGGAGATTGCGGGTTGAGTGAGAGTTGTAGATGTGATTTTTTGGCGACTCACCCGACACTGGCGGTTCGTTGTTGGTGGACGTGCTGCTGCTGCTGTTGCCTTCGTCCACGGATTGGTCGTAGTTGTACGAGCTGGATGATGCCGCGGAGCTTTCCAGTGCTTCCTCGAGACTTTCGACGGGTTGGACGAAGCCGAGCGCGACCACTTCGCGGTTGTCGATGTACGCGTTCAGGACCTGGGCGGCTCCCTCCTTGAAGACGGTGTGATCCGCGTTGAGAATGACCCACGTGAGGGCGTTGATCAGGGGTCGATGGGCGATTACGAGGAACACTAGCGACAGGAGAAACAGAGCTACCACGCTGGACACGCGCGGGTTGTTCATCTCTTTGATGTCGATGTCGACGACCTTGTTGAGGACGGCGGCCAGGTTCCGGGTCACGACGGCCATCGAGATGGGTGGCGAAGGGGTGAGGGAGAATATGTACAGGGGGACGAACAGTTTGTGGAGTAAATGCTCGGTCAGGACCGCGTTCAGGTCGGGAATATCCAGACAGAGGATATCGTTCAGGTAGTGCAGGTGGTCGAGATGCTCCGCTACGAGGTTCGCCAAACGGTGCTGCGATTGATGGCTGGAAGACATTTGGTTCCTAAGAGTTTTTTTTATTGGATAGATCACACAAGAGGCAGGATTCAACAGACACAAAGTGAGACTGTTGAAACAACAAAACAACTTACTCAGTATCGTTACGAACGCAAGCGTCCAGTTCCAAAATGTGCTTCCCGATGAACCAGACCAGGTTGCTAAAATACGGCGCGGCCGTTTTGTCCCGTATAAACTGGAGCATGTTCGGGTTCTGAACTTTGTACACATTCAGCGTGATCGTGCGAACCGCGATCCGAACCATCGACTCCGGATGGTTAAAGAACTTGATGGCCTCCGTATAGAGCGGGAAGTCGTTCGTGTGTTCATTGTAGAAAAAGTGTATCGTGTGCGTGTTCAGCTTCAGACTGAGCGTCTTCAAAAACAGAATATAATATCCCATCACATCTTCGTCGGAAAAGTCAAATTTATGGACGATAATCGAGTTGACCAGGTTGTTACTGAGGAGGTAATCTGCAAAAGCAAACGAAAGCAATGAGCAAAACGCAAACAAAACGGCTGATAGGGCGCGCTGCTCCACTTACAGAGGGACGTTTCGTTTCGAATGTTCTCAAACAAAATGTTGAGCGTCTGCAGCAGCTGGACGCAGACAAAGCTCGATCCGCCACTTTTCTGGCGCATTATGTGCAGGAAGTAGGACAGCATGTTCTTTTCCAGAAAGAAGCTACAGGAAAAGATGCAAAAAAAGTGAAATCAGTCAACCCATAATCGCGTCGCACCTACGTAATTTTATCGACTGAAGGTCACTTCCCTTTTCCATGGGCAAATTGAAGAAAGCAAAAACTGTACTCACTCAAACACGGAAGAGTCATTCTGGTCGCCCCAGATCAGTATTTCCGCGATGGACCGGAGGCTCTCGACCAGCAGGCCGCGGTTGTTCTCCGACACGGTCGTGTTGCGCTCCAGCACACTGTACAGATACTTGAGGTGGTCCAGCGAGAGGCGATTCTTCGGACGGTTCCAGCCCCCTCCGAACCAGCTTCTGCTGCGGAACATTTTTTCTTTGTGTGCTGCTTCTAGCTTCACAGCGAATTTCAGCAATCAGTCATCATTATTACGTTCACAGCTAGGGCAAACTACACCTCGTGAAAATATTTTCAGCAGATTTTACACTATTTTTAACACTTTTCAATTAGTTTGGAAATAATCGCAGCCCAGCGCAGTACAAAACACACTTTGCAAGCAAAATTATCTGATGTTTGACATCTCCAAGCTGTCATGAGAGTGCAAAGCGAACAAGAAAAATCGATAGGTCTGTGCTCTCGTCTAACGTCAAATAGATTGATGAATTTTCAAACTACTCAGGTTTCACTGTTGTAACATCAACAGTGCATTATCATGAACGGACCCCAGGTTCAAGAAGCAAGGAACTTTCGGATTCATCTCCTAACTCTCAAAATTCTCGACACATCCGTTGTTATTAACCTAACTTACGCGCTAGTTTAGAATGATCAGCAAAATGCACGCCCCCTACTTCCGCAGATCGTCCGAGTTGATGTTGTACTTGGCCTTCATGGCGTCCAGTTCGTCCTGCTTCTTGTCCACATCCAGACGCTTGAACGCCTTCGTCGATTGATAGTACAGCACCACCAGATACCGGTTGCACACGTTGAATCCGGACAGATGGTCGCAGGCATTTTTGGCGTCGAATATGTCCTCGTAAACCACGAAGGCCGTTCCGCGCGTTTCCGGCGTGTTCCCCCTGTCGAAAAAAAGAACCATTAGTCAAGACAATTCAACCCAATTACAACCACCACTTACACTCGAATCTGGCGAATGGCTCCGTACTTGCCAAAGATATCGTACATTTCGTCGGAGGTAATTTTGTAGGGCAAATTACGAACGTACAGGACACGATTAACCTCCGGCGGCAGCCGCACCTGAAAACACGCACATTAACCGTAAATCCAACCCTCAAAACTTTAATATTTAAGTAAATCTACTTACGTTGTTACGTTTCTGCATTGCTAGAGCCATTTTTGATCTAAATAATCAAACTTTTACACTAAATTTAGTAAATTATTAGAAAAAATGCTTCCAAACTCCTCGGCGGCTGAGGTGTGTTTACGTTTCGGCGTCAACAATCAAAACACACGCCGATGAGCGTTACGCTGGTTACACCTTCGTTTGACAGTTCATTCATGGGCGTTACGAAACGTTACGTTGTGCCCCCGGGCAACGGAACGCGCCATTTGTCATTGTCATTCGCAAGTTCGCAAATCGCACAGCCGGCGTCCACGATTCGTTGTTTGCAAAAAGTAGAGTTTGTGCAGTGATTTCCCCCAGATAAAGGAAATTTTCGCGTATTTGTGCGTGCTTCTAAACGAGAATTTATTGTGGAAAAGTATACGCTGCGGGTGCTTCAACTAGACTACGTGGATTTTATATAAAAGTAAGTTAACTATCCAATTTAATTCTATTTTCCCATCGCCTCATGTAAAACATTGTTTTCTATAAACTTACTATGGTCTAACTATTTTAAACCATACATGTTTTCACCAAATTGAAGATTTTTAACAAAAGTTGCATTTTACAAACAATTGAAATAATAAAAAAAGTTAAATTGCATCAAACAAAAGCAACACAAATTACGCGCATCAATAGGGGATAATGGTCAATTTTGATAACATGACTTTTTTTGTGGAAAATTTGCACTATAAATACTTTATGTATAGAGGGGTAGGTAGAAATAGCATGTATTTCCATTGCGCACCTAATGGTGACTCACCAGCACTTCAGCTTAAATTGGGTCCTAAAATTAAGCTTAAATTACTGATATTATTGTTCATAACGATAATGCTTATTTTTCTGAGTACCATGACCACAAAGGACCACAAAATTTACTTCGCGATCACGGCCTATATAAAGTATCTTATCTAACAGGTCGTTCCAAGGGGACCAAAGTTGATCCAGTACAAAATGTCTTGTTAATTTATTGAATTTTTCATTAAAAATAATGAAAGGGATCAGAAATGTTTTTTAAGCGTGTTTTGACAAAGGACTTCGCATGCTCTCGGCGTGACATTCTAGGTACTTGAATCTTTCGTCCCAAGCAGAGATGATGTCTGCAACGCAACAGTTTTCTGTTGCGTGGAAGCAGCAACTGCCGTGCGAACTATATACCTAACAGATAGCCTCTTAGATTTAGATACGTTGGGAATTTTATTGCTCACACACACACACGCACACGTTGAAAGACACAGTTTGTGTATCAGCTCGGGAGGAGTTCCTTTCTAATGAAGATTGCCAGTACGGTCACCGGAGCACCGAAATGATTTGGGGTTGGGACCAAATTGGTAGGATATTGTCCACACCCGGAGAGACATTTACAGAACCATACGATTTGGGGCAAAATGGGTATCACAATTCATAGTTTTTGATACTGGTAATAAAAATGGCCATTTGACAGGATTGGCCACACGCGGAGTGTACACGGTGCTGAAGTAGGAATTTCGACTAAGCCATGAATATCATGATCAGCCTTGTGAATGACAACTTAATGCGAATGGCCGGAAGAATCGGGCCGACAATGTCCTCCCGCGAAATCTCGGCCACCGCAAAACTGCTGCTGCCCAGGTGTTGGCCAAAATCGCCGTGTCCGAGGGGAAAAAGGCCGTGACTTAGTACATTACCTCGAAGTTGACACTGGTTGCTCCGATTTTGAATCACAAGTGGCCCTTTTCAGGGCCAGCAAATTTTGTTTCGAGAGCTTTGTGCAAAGTTCTTTGTCATACTG
Organism: Culex pipiens pallens; assembly: GCF_016801865.2. NCBI lineage: Eukaryota > Metazoa > Arthropoda > Insecta > Diptera > Culicidae > Culex > Culex pipiens. The sequence goes on along the minus strand of NW_026292871.1, from coordinate 618 downwards.
GTCTTGTGTAACATTTTTTGTCATAAAATTATTTTTATTAGATCCTTTTCGGTGCTGGGACCTGGTTAGGACCGAGTCGGCTTTTGTAATTACATTTTACTTAAAGCTAAGAGTAATTACAGAGGATCTTGTGTGTAAATGTTAGTGGGAGGGGAGCCGATAACCCGCGGCCTACTCGGGGTTAGTAGGGAAGGGATTGATGTTAAAATGTGTAACATAACCACCAGCACCTCTTCACCGTTGTACATACAAATTGACATAGGGCACGCACACTCAGAAGAAATTCACACAAATAATAAAGAGGTTATTGTTATGGCCAGCCACACTGCGCAGAGTTCTTCGTCCAAACACAAGCTCTGCACGTCGCTGGGCTCTTCGGTGGCAGCATAGCTGTCACCCGATGATGTTGGAAGTGCGCTTAGATGTAAAACGTCAGCTGTTGGTTTTATTATGTTGTGTGATTTGTCTGGTCCGCGATGTGAGCGACACACGCGGTTTTTAGTTGTCGTTGAATAAACGTTAGTTTTAATTTGTATTTGCGGCGTATTTATTGATCCCTTTGGCTGGGGTTCAAGGCCACTTCCGTCTACGTCCCAAATGCAAAAGTGGCGACGATAA
>NW_026292870.1:0-43898 GCF_016801865.2 Culex pipiens pallens | reverse complement strand
GTTCCTTCAAGTTCCTGGGAAGTTTATTGCCCAACGGGCAAAACCCAACAAAACTCGTACGCACTTTCCCAACTGGTACTATTCCAGGTCGCGATGCACTCGACCACGTTCGCCAGGTTCATTCTGGTTCTTGCGGGACGATACGCCTACAGTCCTCAACTCGGACACTCCAGCAACAGCTGCGCCAACAACCCAACTCCCTTCGACGACTTTGTCCGTGCGTTCGACGAATCTCTCAAGTATCGCCTCACCAGCTTCGACAACAAGCGCAACTTCACCGCTCGGTTCTCCGTCATGAGCTCCACCGTGCTCCGATCTCCGGACCGAGCCTTTCTGATGATCCAGAAGACCTCACCCGTCAATCAAACCTTTTGCGAGTTTTACACCCTGTGGAAGGATCGCAACGGAACGCTCAACGGATACTGCGGCAGTGACTTTAAGCAGCGAATCGTCGGGTTCAAACTGGAGAGGCGTGCTTCAGCGTTGATTCTCGAGATGTGCTTCACCGACCACTTTATGCAAGGTTACGTGTTCGAGCTGGACAGTGCGACTTCGCTGGATGAGGTGGATTTTAAGGGGAAGGTTGATCTGACCGTGGGCTGTGATTGGGGCCAACTTCGGAGCAGGTTGTATACGTCTACGCCGAGAGATGTTCGGATGGTCATTATGGTGGGAGGTGTCGTGGGAGCATTTTTATTTGTGCAGTTGGTCGTGGGACTGGTGAAGGTGTTTGGCGGTAAAGGGTAGTTGGAGAACAGGGCGGTTTAGGAAGCGTATTCTACACATATTGCAACCCCAATGCACGATAAAAGTGATCAATAAAGTTCATTAGTTCATCACACCATTTATGCTTGCACTTTGATGACTTCCCAGTGATTTTCTAGTTCATTATTGATCGAGATCAACAGTATCTACAGTATCAGTAGTAGGTTTGATGTACCCTGCCCGCCGGTTTGATGTACCCGGATAATTCGGTGAACCTGTTATGCAATGTATATGCACGCTCTTCCTTTTTACCGAATACCTTCGGCAGTAACAATTGTACGACAAAGAATAGCCCTACAAATCCCAGAACTAAAACCGAACCAATGACCCTCGACGGCTTCTTCAGCTTTCGAATGCCCTCCAAATTGCAGCCCTTAGGGAAACTTGCAAAGAACAGGTCTGTTGCATCGAGCGAACCTTCACTGTCCAGGTCAAATTCGTAGAAACGGCCGTTCAAGCACCTGTGCAAGACTAGCTTCCGGGGAAGCACTTCCAACTCAAATCCACCAGTTAGAGTTGTTAAATTTTCATCATTTTTCGTGGGATTGCGCCGTTCTGCGAGTAAACCGTTGCGATCCCGCAAAAGAGTGTAGACTACGCACACATCGGAACCGTGCTGGATCAACAGAAAGGCCTTTTCGCCGGATCGGATCAAAGTGGAGCTGAGCGTTTCGCGCAGAACATTCGGCACCAGGGTGTAGTTGCTGATTCGATACTTGCGGGATTCGGCGAAGGGGCGCACAAAATCATCGAATTTGGCCGGATTTCTTGGACAGGTTTAGTGTCCAGATTGGAGGTGAGCGATTATCTCTGAGAGGATAATCAGAACTCTGAACAACTTTTTGAATTGCATCGTGCTTCAATCCGAATAAGATGGTTCGGGGTTTACTGGTTGGTTTTTATTGATGAGTAAGGACTAAAGTTTGAACTAACTGTTGGGCAAGATGTCTGGAAAAGTACCGCGTGTATATTTTACGTAAGCTTTGCTAGAATTATTACTCCGAACTTCAGAGTCGAGATAACTAACTTTATTTTTCGTAAGCTCTATGCAAATTATTATTCCAAAGTTTAAAGTTTAAGCAAATTCTTATTCCAAAGTAGAGAATAAAGATTGTCTGGAAGCTTATGTAAAATATACACGCTCTTCTCCGCCAGACATCTTACCCAATATCTTGATCATATTTTTTTTTTCTTAGTTTTCAATTTGGAAACACAAGCTGTCCAAGCGATCCGGCCTAATTCGACGACTTTGAGCGACACTTCGTCGAGTCCCGTAAGTATGTAATCTACCAAAACTGGCCTTTTCACAATGACATGCGCGCAATAAGGAGTTCCACCTTGATCCGATCTTGCGAAAAAGCCTTTCTGTTGATCCAGTATTTCCACCATTCCAATAAATGCACAGCCGCCACCCTTTGGAGGGATCGCAACGGTTAACGTTTAGCTTCGCTTCAGACCATAATTTTTTTTAAATATATTTTGTTCAAATTTTTAGTCATTTGAGCAATTCTCTACCAAAACCGGAAATCAATTTTATTTGTATTTTTTTATTTGACTCAAACTTTGTGGGGGCCTTCCCTATGACAAAAGAAGCTATTTTGTGTCATTGGTTCACCCATACAAGTCTCCATGCAATTTTGGCAGCTGTCCATACAAAAATGGTACGTAAATATTCGAAAATCTGTACATTTCGAATGAATTTTCTGATCAATTCGGCAAAGTTGTAGATATTGTTGAGGAACATCAAGAAAAAAATAGGTACACGGAAAAAATCCCGGTTTTTAATCAATTTGTGTTTCACAAAAACTCAATTTTCCAAAATACGTATTTTTGGTGTTCTAGAATTTTGGATATGTTTTAGGGGACCAAGTGTTGTCAAAAATGCTGCCGCCGAGTTATAATTTTTTTTTTGTTTTTGTTTTTTTTTATAAAGTGCCCCGTTTTCAAGATAAAGCCACCGAAAGTTTGATTTCAGCGGAATATTTACAATTTTTCGATTTTCTGAATATATTTTTTTCGAAAAGTTCAGAAAATTTGCTATAAAATTATCTAAGAGACATTGAAGATTGGACCTCTGGTTGCTGAGATACAGCGGCTTTAAGAAAAAGAAACAGGAAAATTGAAGTTGAAGGGCCAAACATTCATATTATGCCTATTTGAAATGTTAGTCCTGACTCAAAAAAAAAAAATAAAATGTTGTTTTCAGAAAGATCGTAAAATTTCACAAATGTTTCATAATTTTACATTAAAAATCGGACCATTAGTTGTTGAGATATCGACATTAGAAAATGGTGGGTTGTTTTGGTGAGACTTAGAAAACATCAATTTTCTTGTTTCTTTTTCTTAAACCGCTGTATCTCAGCAACCAGAGGTCCAATCTTCAATGTCTCTTAGACAATTTTATAGCAAATTTTCTGAACATTTCGAAAAAAAATATTTTCAGAAATGTTCACTCATGGTCACTATTTTTGAAAATCGAAAAATTACAAATATTTCGCTGAAATCAAACTTTCGGTGGCTAGGGGAAATATACCCTTTCTCAGCCTATTTCTATTATCGGCCTATCAGCACTTTGATCATGAATTACAGCTTTTATAAAGTGTTTTTGACTTTCTAAAGTAACAAATAGCTCAAATAAAAGTGAGCAAGCAATTCACCATTGTTGATGTATCTAAAAATGTTGATTTAATAGCGGAAACTGCAATAGTGATGAGAATTGGTCGAACGGCTTAGAGTGATTAAAATGGGTATATTTCCCCTATATCTTGAAAACGGGGCACTTTATCAAAAAATCCGTAAAGTCCTTTTCGATCGCAAATTCAATTTTACATTTTAAAATTAGGTAAAAAAAATGTATGTATAAATAATCGATTTTTTTTTCAAAAATCACAAATTAGCATAGCATAGCATAGCATTGGTGTCTACCCGTAGTTGCTACTCTGTTATTGACCAGGACCACTAAGAATTGCTCCGTGGACCACAGATGAAGAGTAGGAACCAATCATCACCACTTCGCAACTTTCAAATGTCCCTATCATGCTAGCCAATCACAGCGCCGGCCACGACCAGTGGTAAGACACGGGGGAAGTGGATAGGAACTTTAGTCCGATACTTGAGTGATGAAGACCACTAATTCAGCTGCGTCTTCGACAAAGTATCACGTGAGGTTTGAGGGTGTTAGTAAGATGGGTGTGAAGCCAGGATTCACCGTGGTAAGTGATGCGGCCGGTCAAATCTATTTATAGTCCTTAATTCTTCGTATGTTCTTGGATTCATTTTTGGAAGCTTTCCAATTCGGTTCACCAAGCTTTTTGTGGTGAATTCTGGTCGTGTTGAAAGTTCAATATTCGCCTAACAATTATGCAACCAGTGTCCTTGAATTCAACTTGCATTCAATATTGCATTTTCCTGTTCTTAGGTTCACACAGATTCCAATCAAGTTTCTTGGATTCTTATAGCATTCTTAATCCTTCTAGACAACTAAGCCTCGATGGTCTGGTGGTTAGCATTTTTGTCTGCTGACCCAAAGGACGGGGGATCGAACCCCGCCGCGAGCTAATGAATTTTTCGTTCATATTCAAGTGTTCAGAATTCCTTCTTTCCATAATTTCTCGATAGGGGCAGATGGGAATCGAACCCAGAACCTTCCGCTTACAAAGCGAACAGCGTAACCATTCAGCCACGCCTACCCCATTTTTTTCAAAAATCACAAATTGTTCAAAAACTCATAACTCAGCGGCAGAATTATTGACCTTACTTCTCTATGGCTCAAAAGTTGCGGGTTTTGGTCCCCTAAAACATATAAAAAATCACGAAAATTAAAAAAATCTAATTTTGGGAAATCGACTTTTTGTCGAAAAAAAAGTTAATTAAAAAATCGGTAATTTTTTTTCCCGTGTTCTTATTTTTTTCGGGATATTCCTCAACAATACCTACAACTTTGCCAGAAAATTCATTCAAAAGTAACAAATTTTCGAATATTTACGTACCATTTTTGTATGGACAGCTGCCAAATTGTATGGAGACTTGTATGGGTGAACCAATGGCACAAAATAGCTTCTTTGATCATAGGGAAGGCCCCCACAAAGTTTGAGCTAAATCAAAAAATACAAAAAAATAAAAATGGCCGATTCCGTAGAGAATTGCTCATTTGTCTTTAATTTTAGATCTCAAAATTCGTCACCACCAGTAAACCGCGTAACTAACCTGCAAAAAAAGATTTGAACGTTTGGAAACACTGTTTCCAGAAATATTTTCCAATGAGTCATTAAGTTTGTAGTTTTGGCAACCCTGCTGTTTGAAATTTGAACATAAGTTGAATCCATTCTTCTACTTTTCCCACTATTGCAATGCGATAATCCGATATTCCGCGTGACTAAAGTGCAAGTTATGGCTGCATGCTTGCGCGTTGAATCAGCTTCGGGTAAAATAAACACTGTACAGAAAACAAATACGAAAAATACAACACACACAGAGGCTGACTTGCTGTGTAGAATTGCGGTTCAGTTCAAAAATTAATGTTTTTGAAAAAAAAAGTCGTGCGACAATTTGAAAATTACCCCACAAGCGAAAACCATGTGACACCACATGGTTTCGTAATCGCTTGAACTGGGTAGGTAGAATTCTAGCGTCTAGTGTTGACGTACTAAAGAGTGAACATTCCGAGAACATAACCGATTGCACAACGTGGACGTTCTTATCATCATCGAACTTGGTGCGTGTTTGCCTGTGTCGTCGTCGTCAATCGCACATAATCGGAAGCGGCTGCGTCCAACGGAAAGTATTGACCTTCTTTTCGAAGGAGGTGGTGCGGAGATTACGACCAAACGGAACCTCGAACTTGTACTTTTAATTTTGGCTTCACAGAAATCAGATGTGGAATCTTTTTTGGAAAATTAATTTTTATTTTTTTAAATCAAGCTTCAAACTGTGAATTGCACTTTTCGAGTTATCTCTCGCGCTTGACACAGGCTCCTCTCGAGGTGTCAACCTATCACGATAACCACGTGGTCACGTGGCCTCTGGCCATATCTAAATCATTGACTAAATGGTTTCAAATGTGCGTCATCACGGGCACGCGTCGCGTGCGCTCTCCCACTCTCCACGCCAATTGATTGACTTTAATATTTCAAGTTCAGAATGCAAGAGATGCAATCAGCTGCAACACTCAATCAACATTCCAACTAATTGTTGCAACCGTTTGCAAAGTCTGGCGTTACCGCAAATTCTTCGTAACTTTACTTTGCGTAATTTGACACTCCAGCCAAATCACGCGCAGCAACAGCCTTTTTCAAATGTATGCAAAACTGTCGGGGCTCAATTAACGGATTCCCTCTAATTTCGCAATTTGAACAGCGCACCCAGAGTAGTGTGTCAAGTGTCGTCCGGTTGTTACTTCCAGGGGTGTCAAGCGCCTTATCGCACGTTGCGTCGTGCCTCGAAGTGGGGATTTACGACGTCACAACTGTGGCAGCTCAAAAAACACACACAAGACAAAACAACAGCAGCGTGATTCTGACACCGATGGAAGGTCTCACTTCTTCTAATCTTGTTGATTTCGCGATGGACTTGCCCTCCAGAAAGAGGGGATTTGGACCAGAAAGTGTGAAATCCTTAAAACTGTAATTTCTTAAAAGTTTGCGACAGGGTTTTAATGGTCTCGGAATTGGAAGATTTTGTCTAGACTTTCCTCACTTCAAAAATTGTTGAACATTTCTAGAGTTTTTTTTTGTTTTTGAAAATGTCCTTTAAACTATTGTCTTTCATATGTTTATAGGACCTATTTAAAAAAAAAAAACTATAGATTTAACGATACACATCAACCAGAATTTGGTGCACCGAGAATAATATTGCGTATCACCAAAACTACGACAACTTTCGTCATAATATTTCATTCATTGTTTACAACAAAGTTGAACTACTTCACGGCCAAATTGATACAGGATTTGGTCCTTAAATTCAAAGATATTGGAATAAAAAAGACAAGAACTTTGCTGAGGTGCATGTCGACTAAGTTCCGACCGCAAAAAGTACAAAAGTATCAATTAAGTGGTCATAACTAGTGACAGGGTTGTCAAATTTTCAAGTTAAGACTCGTTTGAGAAGTCTTTCGATTACCCATCCAACGATAGGTATAGTTTCCATACAGATAAGTGAGATCCAGCTTCAAAAAAGTACTACATTACTTAGGACAGTGTTGCCAGATCTACAAATTTTCGGACTCGTTGGAAAGGTCTTTCGATTGAATATTCAACGATGTATAATCTAATGGTATTTGAGTCGATTTCTGCACATTCAAAGTTAAATTTTGGCCGATTATTTTTTTTTACTTTTTTAAAAAGTGTCCATCATTATCCATTCTTGAAAATATTTTTTTCGAAAATTTCCTGCAATTTCCTCTAAGAACCATTAAAGATTGGAGCTCTGATTGCTGAGATACAGCGGATAAAAGAAAAAGAAACAGGAAAATTGAAGTTTTCTAAGAAGTGCGTCCATACCGAGAATTTCCGGACAAAAATCCCGGGATTTTTCCAAAACCGGGGATTCCCGAATTCCGGGATTTTTATAATTTGTCCCGGGAATTCGCGAAATCGAAGAAAAATTAAATGTTATTCTGGAAATTCAGATTTGTTTGTGGAAATAGATAACAAGTTAAATACTTAGTAATCGATAACATTTTAAAATTAGTAAAAGAAATATATTTATAAAACGTTACTTAATCCACCTTTAGGTGGTTGGTGCCTTCCTCACATTCATAAAGTCAATACATTCAGTAAAAATAGCAGCATTCCCTTAACATGTTTAACAACTCAACTTGAGCCGCGGGGGGGGGGGGGGGGGGGCGGGGGGGGGGGGGGGGGGGGGGGGGGGGGGGGGGGGGGGGGGGGGGGGGGGGGGGGGGGGGGGGGGGGGGGGGGGGGTAAGGTTGGGGGGGTGGATATATTGGTTTTTTTTTGTTGGGTTTATTGGGGGGTGGGGGTTTGGGGGGGGGGGGGGGGGGGTTTGTTATATGGTTGGGGGTGGTGTGTATTTTGGAAATAATGGGTTGGTTTTTTTTAGGGGGGGGGTATGTAGGTGGTGGTGGGTTATTTTGAGGGGGGGGGGTGGGGGGGGGGGGGATAAAAAAGGATAAAAAAATAGGGGGGGTGGGGGGGAAGGTTGGGGGGGGGGGTAAGAAAAAAAAAGGGGTTGAAGGGAGGCCCGCGCACGGTGCGCCTGTCTGTTTCATCACTCATTTCATTTATATTTCGCAACCTTCAATTTTCTCTCATCCATCTAACAAACCAAAACCAATCCACCGATCATCGCAACTACCTACCTCACCATATTTTTATCACCAATCTGAAATCCACTCTCACACATAAAACTAACCCTAATGCTAAACCCAAAAGCACTTTTAACTCACCAAACAAAACCACCAACGCCATACATACCAACACTCCCACCCGCATACTCCAGCTCCCCCCCACCATAAAACCAGCCCACACATCGCACCTCCACCCCCCCATACACCCACCCCCAACCTAGCACCACACAAAGCACGAATACCCACAACCCAGAATACTCCTTGCCGTCAAAACCAACCTTTAACAAGACACACCTGCACGGAAACATGTCCCCCCCCCCCCAAAAATACCCCACAACCGCCCACACCGCCACCCACTTTAAAACCCCACCCGAAAGCCGACCAACCCACCCCTATCATCAATTCCCCACGAGACCACTGAGACCCCAAGGCCGCTCGACAAGCGCCCAACACGGACAACAATCCGAACCACCCGGGTACCCCCGGTCTCTCCTCGAGTGACAATTTTTTTGTCCACCCACCTACACACATCCACTCAGACATTTGCTCAGAACATGATTCTGAGTCGATAGGTATACGTGAAGGTGGGTCTACGAGGTCGAATTAAGAAGTTCATTTTTCGAGTGATTTTATAGCCTTTCCTCAATAAGGTGAGGAAGGCAAAAACCATATTCAATTTGAATCACAATATATTTTAAATTGTGGTTAATCCAAAATCCAATGCACAACACAGATAAAAAACAATTTTAATTTCTTTTAAGTTATCTAAAAACTGCTGTCCTTGTTTCGATTGAACTTTAGATTATCACCAGTTAATATTTTTGAGCTAATTCTATGATTTTTAGCTTGAAAACATAACCAATAAAATTAAAACCATAAAATTAACAAACATAAAATTCATGACTGTATAAAATATATTCCCGTTTCCCGGGAAATTCAAAACCCGGGAAATTTGGACGCCCTATTTCTAAGTCTCACCCAAACAACCCACCATTTTCTAATGTGGATATCTCAGCAACTAATGGTTCGATTTTCAATGTTAAAATATGAAATATTCGTGAAATTTTTCGATCTTTTCGAAAACAATGCTTTTAAAATTTTTGAATCAAGACTAACATTTCAAAAGGGCCAAACATTGAATATTACGCCCTTTTGAAATGTTAGTCTCTATTGAAAAAATTAAAAATATTGTTTTCGACTATTAGTTGCTGAGATATCCACATTAGAAAATGGTGGGTTGTTTGGGTGAGACTTAGAAAACTTCAATTTTCTTGTTTCTTTTTCTTAAACCGCTGTATCTCAGCAACCAGAGGTCCAATCTTCAATATCTCTTGGACAATTTTATAGAAAATTTTCTTAACTTTTCAAAAAAAAATATTTTCAGAAATGGTCACTCATGGTCACTATTTTTAAAATCTAATCTAATCTAATCTAATCAGACCCTAGCGCAGCCAATCTTTCGAAGGGATCCTGGAGAGTGCCTTAGGTTAGATGACGCCTAGCACTCTTCTTGTCATTTATTAACATTTGCAGTGCGCCATTGCATTAGAATGCATTGAAACATCACAAGCGTTAAAGCGGCCAGGCCTACTGCGTAAAGCCGTATCGCAGAGATGACTCGTAATTGGGTTGAGTTTGAGCACAGAGTGTTCGAACAACAACACAATTCTGAATCGACAGGGGAGGAAGAAGCGTGGGGACACACCACCATACGCTCCGAGATTTGGTTGTATTCGTTGGGAGCACCATGCTAAGAAGGTTTGGTACTCCGGGACCCTCTGGGATGGGACATTGTATTTCCACGAATGCCCTGGACACTATTTGCCGTGGTTATAGCGCCACAACTCGCTCTCTGTAACAGTATTCCTAATTCCAGTCCAAGCTTACCAAGTCGTCATGGCCTAGTGGTTAGCATTTTTGCTTACCAATCCAAAGGACGGGGGATCGAACCCCGCCTCGAGCGACTTTGATTTTTCGTTCATATTCATCATTTCAAATTTCTGTGTTCTTAAATTTCTCGTTGGGAGCAGATGGGAATCGAACCCAGAACCATTCGCTTACAAAGCAAACACCGTAACCAGTCAGCCACGGCCGCTCCTATCATCGTCACTATTTTTAAAAATCGAAAAACTGCAAATATTTCGCTAAAATCAAACTTTCGGTGCACTGAATAAAAAAAATGTAAAAATACTTTTCAATTGCAAATGTGATTTTACATAAAAAGTGAGGTAAAACATTTTAACTAAAAAAGATTAAACTTTTTACAAAAAATCACTATTCAAAAAATCATAACTCATCGGCAACATTTTGCTCCATTTTTCTGAATGGCTTAAAAGATGCGGGGTTTTGTCCCCTAAAACATATAACAAAAAATCAAAAATTAAAGATACGGATTTTGGGATATTTTGTGAAAAAAAGTTAATTAATAAATCACCAAATTTTTTTTCCGTTTACCTATTTTTTTATTTTTTTTTTTTGAATAGTTCTCATCTATACCTACAACTTTGCGGAAGACACCAAATCAATTAAAAAATTCCTTGAAAAGTTACAGAATTTCGAATGTTTACGTACCATTTTTGTATGAACAGCTGCCAAAATTGTATGGAGATTTGTATGGGTGAACCAATGACACAAAATGGCTTTTTTGTGAAAGGGAAGGCCCCCACAAAGTTTGAGCTAAATCAAAAAATACAAAAAATAAAAATGATCGAAATACTCAAATTTTAACAAAATACCGTACTTTTTCGAAAGTACTATTTTTTATGATTTGCAATATGGGTTTGATACACAGCGAAATTCCACAAAATACCCTTGCATACAAGCATTTTCACTTTATAAGAGTTTTTTTTTGTAAAAAAAAAAATCAAATTTTCACACAATAGCGTATTTTTTTCAAAAGTATTAAAATTGTCATCATTCACAATATCAAACGGAGCGAAATAAAGTTAAGTTTTGCATGAATTTTCACTTTAATTGTTTTAATAGTTCGACGCTGTCGTGTCGTTTGTCGCTTTTTGAGGTTTCGAGAAAAACGCGTTTTAATGTTTGACAAGATTGAATATCTCAGGATTGTAATCGAATTTCGGGGATCTGTGAAGGTCAAAAGGTGAGGCATTGTGAGCTGCACAAAATGGCGTTCTTAACTCAATTTGACCCAAAACGCACGTGCGATAAGATAACACGACAGCGACGAATTGTAACTTTAATTGTGTAAATTGTTTGTAAAATACTGAAATTTTCACAATTTTTTTTTTTTTTTCAAAAAAATTCAAATCTTAATAAAAAAAACTGATTTAATATCTCCATTAGGTGAATAAGAGATTTTCTTACAAAATGATGAAGAAAATCCAACAAAAAATTGGTGCAATTAATTTTTCAGAAACGACATAAACTACCCAATGAGAATTTTGGCTATAGCCTCGATCTCGAATGCCTATTTTTATAAATGTCTGCGGTAATTGTGGGTTGCAAGATGACTATAATCAATCAACAAAAACATTTTGGTTTCATGGTATTACAAAATATAAAGGGTACTCAGTCTTCAATGATAGTCTATGATAAGCTAACAAAAAAATGTATCGATAGTGCACATTGTCGATCAACGAGTATAAGCCAGAAGATACACTTTCACGCGCAGCGTGTAACGCGCCTAAATTGTGAATCCAAACGTTACTTAATCCACCTTTAGGTGGTTGGTGCCTTCCTCACATTCATAAAGTGAATACACTACACAGCTTCAAAATAGTGAATCCAATTATGGAAGGCCAAAATTATTGACATCGCTCAAGTATTTCAGAAAAAGTGCTCTCAAAAATCAGGCCTAAAGATCCGGGTTTCGGGCCAAAATAAAATCGAAAGAGCGCTTCAAAACTTCAAAATAGTAATAGGATTTAATTTTGGGACGATTCCAAACCCGTGCACGAATTTTCAAAGATTTCCGAGTGAAGCGTTATTCCAAAAGCAAACCTTAAACTTTTCTTTTGTAAGAAAGGCAATACAGTATTTTAAAAATATGGTATTTTGTGAAAATTTTAGAATTTCACAAAAAAAAAACTCTGATAAAATAGAAAGGCATACCAAATTCCGCACGAAAGCAAAATTCGTGATTCGATTATCCAAAGTGATTTTTTTTCGAGGCCTTCGGATAATCAAGTCTGGACTGTATTATCGTTGATAATTTTATTAAATAACAACCTTGATTCTTACTATTCAGCAATGTTCTTTGTCAAACTGGTTACGTCTGTAACATAAGCAAACACCCCACAACTTTTTTCATCTTCAAATATAATTCTATTGGCAATGTCTTGTTCAAACTTAACTTTAATCCAATTGTGTTTCTAGCTACATTTCAAATGTTTGCAATTAATTTTTTTTTCTTTTTTTTATGTAGGTCCATGTTGGCCCAAAGAGAAGTGCTTTTGCATAGTGGAAAAGTCGCTTAGCGAATTTGTTTGTTTTCTTAAGATTTAAAAAATAATTTTATAAGCAAAGGCTTTCCTGACTTATAACAAAGTGGCCAGTCGGTATAATTTCCTGTCTCGGCTACCATCTGGATCGACTCTGTTTCCACCAGATTGGTGCGGAGTATTTTTCTTCGCAAAATTCCTCCAATCTGGTTCTTCTGCACACGATTCGCTAATTCGTTTTTCAAGGTCCCTCTTTCAGAGTGTTTTTTTTTTGCGTTTTCCTTTTGCGGAACTCCCCGTCCCAGTGCTCGATGCTGTAACAACATTGAATGATTACGAGAAGCCCTTGGATGACTCACCTGACACCGGCACACGATGTCGGCTTCGGTCGCCAGCATGTCCACCACCTTGCCCTTGCCCTCGTCACCCCACTGGGCCCCCAGGACAACCGTCACCTTCGAGCGGTACGGATTCAGACAGCGCTGGTGCATCTCGGCGTGGCTCGGCACCACCGGGTGCCCATTTACGGCGGACGGCGCGGACACTTTGGATGGCTCCTCCATAGTCGGAACTTTTTTTCGCTACAGCAAACTGGACCGATTCCCGCAAGCAAACTCCCGCAGTAAAAAGGGGCGAATAATTTGATTTTACACCTGAGCAAAATGGTACACGTAATTTTCCAACACACACACACACGGCAAGGTCACGGGAACGCACGCACAACCGGAAGTGGCCCTCGAGGGAAAACGAACCGGAACCACGAGTCGAATTGAAAGAGCAAAAAAAAACTAGCAACTGCGACAGAACAGTCACACCGTCCGGCGGAACGAACGGACCAGACCAGACTCCTTGGGTGTGGGACAATCACACACACGAGAAGAACGGCGAGGCTAAAAAAAATAAGTCACGAATTAAACCACGCGACCGCGACGACAAACGCGAGCACGGACCAGAGCGGGCGGGAACGACTATTTTGCACAAACAGACCAGAAGGCGGACCTGCGAAAGGAGCATGTGAGTCAAGAGGCCTTTTTTGACGTTTTGCGCAGGGGAGAGGGAGGTTGGGTTTCCGGGAATTTGGTGAAAAAATAAATAGAGTTAAGTACGGAGCTCGGATGGAACGCGCTCAAGAAAACTTGACACCCACACGCAGAGAAACACTGCCTTATCAAATTGATAATAATGCATATTTGAATCAACAAAACGTTTTGTTGATTTGAAAATTAAGATTTTTGTTGAATCAACGCTAAACGTCAAAGCTACTTTTGCAAAACAACAAAAGATTTTTGTGGAATTGAGAAAATCAAGGTTTGTTTCAGCTTAGGTTTCAACGCAAAATCGGCGTTGATTATATTCAACAAAAAAATTGTTGAATCAAACCTCGTACAGGCTGATTCTACAAAATATTTTTCTGCGTGAATTGATAAATACACGCAGAAAAATAAGGCATATTTAATCAAGATTTTTGTTGAATCAACGCTAAACTTCAAAGCAACTTTTTCAAAATAACAAAAGATTTTTGTGTAATTGAGAAAATCAAGGTTTGTTTCAACGCAAAATCGGCGCTGATTATATTCAACAAAAATTTTGTTGAATCAAACCTCGTACAGGCTGATTCTACAGAATATTTTTCTGCGTGTAGCATTATCAACTTCAATAACTTTTAATTATTATTCGGATAACGTTGAATTATCGTTTTGATAAACTTTTAATATCGAAACGACAATCTTTGTTATCATTTTGATAAATAAAATTATTGCTAGATTTTTTTCGCATGCACGTTTTTGCCTGTCATTCGGAACATAAACAAACAAAAAAACTAAAATGAGTGAGGAAACGAACAAGTCTAGTTGTATAAAGCTGCTGTACCCGGAGGATTTGGCCAGATTAAACAAATTTTACGTCTTCCTATCGAATCTATCTGTAACTGTGTGTAAAGGTCAAAGAGCTAAAAGAAGAAGAGGAACCGCTGCCTCACGGTAACGATGATCAAGTCCGCAATGGCAAGTCCTGCTGCTTCCGCAACTAAAGTGACGCACCACTGGCCATACTAGAAAAGCAGCTGTTTTCCGGAAGCACCGGAATCGGATTCAAAGAAAATGGAAACTGATTCTGGGAATGGTGTGTTTTAAAAAATCATAGTTTGATTTCGTGATTCTTTTCAGTTGTGTGTCACCTGAACAAAAAATCTACAAAAATCTGGACACCACCAAGCCGCTTTTCGACGTCAACACAACGCACTCGGTATCGGAAGAATTCTCCAAGGCGAAGTTTCGAGCCGATGTCCACCACAGATGCACATCTACAACCTGGAGAGTCCAAATCTCTGTCACAAACGGCAGCAACCGTGGCAGCAACCGTTTGACCGACGACCGGTTTGACCTCGGGTTTGACCATTCACCGAGTAGCATTATCTTCTTATGGTATTATATTTACTTATTTTTCTGAGTACAATGACCCTTTGTACGACCATAAAGAGTTTAAAATGGATTTTTAAATCAATTTGGAAAAATTAACCTCGTGGTCCTTCTTGACAGAAAAGTTCCTACTTGACAGCTCGTTCCAAGGGGACCATAGTTGATCCATCGAAAAAATGTTGCCTTGTCAATTTTTTTTGCATTAAAATGAAAAAAAGTAATCAGAAATGGTTTTTAATCGTATTTTTTACCGTTGTACATAAAAATTTACATAGGGCTTTAGTACCCAATTAGCTAGATACTTGAACTATATTAACGGAATAAGATCGTGGACCCCCCGACACCGGAATAAGATCGTGGACCCCCCTGGAACGTGTACGTACCGGTTGTTGAAACGGAATTTGTATACGATTCGAATCGAATCCCGATTGAGTTGAATTTTACTAGAAAGAGATGGCAAATCTAATGCGAACAAACCAGCAGCTGCTATGTAAAATTAAAAAATATTTCGATATTTAAACATTCCCGGGAGCAAACCCCTTTTCCGATATGTCCAACATACAAAGCCTTTTCGTATAAACAGACCACCCTGTACAGGCCTTTCCATTTGACAGCCACTCACGCGTTTTCGTTCGCCGCCTCCCGACCAGCTGTCAAACGCGCATTCGTTTCCTCGCGCCGCGGCTTGCTTGTTCGATTTTTGCGGCGTTTTTTTTTGTTCACCTTCGGCCTTCCCTCCAACCAAGTGTGTTCCTCACGCGCGCGGCAGCCATTCTCGTGGTTCGGAGAAGTTACTAGTTCTCGTCGTCAAACGATAGCCCAGGCAGGCAGCGCTTCCAGCTGGTGGTGAATCAGGTTCCGCGAAGTCACTTCCGGGCCGAGTTGATCTGTGATTTTGAGTCGATTTTTCCCGGGGTGTGGAAAAACGAGTTGCGAAATTTTCGCCTGCTCAAGAAGGCCGAGGAGAGGAACAAAGCCCGAGCAGCCAACTTGGATTGTGTTGAAAAGAAGCAGCTCTTTGTGCTAGGAAAAATGGTGAGTTTTGCAAGGGAAAAGTTCGATCGATTTTCGTTTTTTTGTTTTTGGAGGAAATTTTAAGAAAAAAAAAAGTTTTGGCAGCTGACCCGGTAGCGAAAGCATGAGTCCGGTAGGGGCTTGGGTGCGCAAAGGGGGTGGGAGAGTGCGGTCGCACAGCCAGACGAGTTTTGAACACACAAACATCGTAAAAAATGCTTCCAGATTTGGAGGTTATGTCGGTTGTGTCAGTATGTGTTGTCGTTCAGATACACACGCGCGGTTGAAACGCGTTTCCCAATCACGGACGTCGGAATCAAGCACTAAAGTTGCAATCAAGCAATCATTAAATGAAATACTTAAGTTACAGTAATTGTAAAGGGCTTGTGGATTTATAACTATGTTGAAGTCTTCATAAAATATCAAGTTGAACGTCTGTTATCCACTTTGTAACCTGATATGCTTCAGTTTAGCAAAGCGAATGTTCGCAGTCTTCTGTCGGACATCACGATCAAACCGCGTCGCAATATATAGCTTTTCCCTCATCTACTGAACCGATGCGACAGATGTTCTGTGTGGTTCCACTCCAGCTCCAATGTGTCCAAATCAGTGACTAGCGCGGAAGCCTCGTCACAAAACCAGTCGAATTGGACTCCGTCACAGATTGAGCCCCGGACAGCTGGTGTAATCCGTTCTGGACCACGAATCATTTCGCACGAAAAAAGCTATATTACAAGTAACCGGAATAGCTTAAGACTTCTTGTTTACGTCCGCGTTTGGGAAGTGCATTTTTGATATTAAATTCTATGCATTTCAGTCAGGTACTTAAAGTTCACGTCTGTGTTAGGGAAGTTATTTTTTTGTGTGAAGAACTTGTTTCAACAGTTCAACTGTATTGCCACGATGCAAGAAAATAGCTCTCTCGAGTTTAAGCCGTCGTACTGAACGGAACCAAACCAATGTCTTTTCAATTTATTATTCTTAGTATAAAGTGTTTAAAACATTATAATACCTTATAGCGTATTATCTACACTTTCCTTGCGATCGGAAGCAGTATGTTGTCAGGCTGGGAGATGTTGGGACCTCAGGGATCCTGCATCAGTGTCCTACTGCTTTGTCTGTACATCTAAGGTCTCTCGGTATCACTGAGGTGCGAGTAACATCTGTTTGCTTACGATCTCCAAGTCTAAGTCTGCTGAGCCTTCTTGCTTGCAGTAACAGTTGGTTGGGCCCGATGCTAGCTAAGAAGACCCAAGCGATTGTATTCAACAAGTCTGTTAAAAATCTCCTCGTCCCTCTTTTCTTGCAGGCCACCACAGACGTCAACATGGAGACGGCGGAAAGCAGCAGCAGCAGCACCACCAAACCAATCGCGTCCAAAAAGGGCCAACAGCAGAACGCCACCAGCCCGAACGGCAACAGCGCCGCGGACGGTGCCGTCGACGACAACGGCGACCTGGCGACCAACGCCGAGGACATGACTTCGCGGGACTACTACTTTGACTCGTACGCCCACTTTGGCATCCACGAGGAGATGCTGAAGGACGAGGTGCGCACGCTGACGTACCGGAACGCGATGTACCACAACAAGCACCTGTTCAAGGGCAAGACGGTGCTGGACATTGGCTGCGGCACCGGGATTTTGTCGATGTTTGCGGCGAAGGCGGGCGCGGCGCGGGTCATCGCCGTCGAGTGCTCCAATATTATTGACTACGCGCAGAAGATCATCGAGGCGAACCACCTGGACGAGGTGATTACGCTGGTGAAGGGCAAGGTCGAGGAGATCGAGCTGCCGCACGGGATCGACAAGGTGGACATTATTATCTCGGAGTGGATGGGGTGAGTTCTATAGATGCATGGGTTGTTTGGAGAAATGGGTTCTGATGGAGTTGTTTGGTCTTGCAGGTACTGCTTATTCTACGAGTCGATGCTGGACACGGTATTATACGCGCGGGACAAGTGGCTCAGACCCAACACCGGTATGATGTTCCCGGACCGGTGCACGCTGTTTGTGTCGGCGATCGAGGACCGTCAGTACAAGGACGAGAAGATCAACTGGTGGGATAACGTGTACGGGTTCAACATGAGCGCGATCCGGAAGGTCGCCATCAGCGAACCGCTCGTGGACGTCGTCGACCCGAAGCAGATCGTAACGAGCTCGTACATGATCAAGGAGATCGACCTGTACACGGTCCAGAAGCAGGACCTGGACTTTGAGTCGCCGTTCCACCTGTTGGTCAAGCGGAACGACTTCATCCAGGCGCTGATCACGTACTTCAACGTGGAGTTCACCAAGTGTCACCAGCGGCTAGGCTTCAGCACCTCGCCCGAGTCGCCGTACACGCATTGGAAGCAGACGGTGTTCTACTTTGACGAGTATCTGACGGTGAAGAAGGGCGAGGAGATCTACGGCATGTTCAAGATGAAGCCGAACGCGCGCAACAACCGCGATCTGGACTTTATGATCGACCTGCACTTTAAGGGCGAACTGTCCCAGGTCAACGAGAAGAACCACTATCGGATGCGTTAACTTCCAGAAGCAAACAAACAAACCCCCGCCCACCCCCTTTAAATATTCACATTTCCTCAATCTCACAAAAAACGCGACGACAACCCTATTTTGACTACCCTTGGACACAAACGCAGAACAACACTCATGAAACCCAACCAGCGGAGAGACCAACCTCGAAGGTGGACAATTTTTAAGCGTAATATCTAGTAATAAAGTCATACACAATTTAAAATGAACAACAAAGCCAACAAAATGAAGCGCGCGAACGTTTCTTGGTCGAACTAAGATATCTTATCAAGCAGCCAATCCGACCCATACAAAAACACATACACACACGCATACACTGTGATGAAACTCGAAAAGAATCGACATTCATGAAACAAACAAACAAAAAACCATATTGTATTGACAAACTGCATTAAAGAGTCCCCCCTTAAACTACAAAATACCCAAATACCAGTGGCGCGCCGAAAACGGGATTTGAGGCGAGTTAAACATAGTAAAACAAAAAAAAACATAATTGTGACGGAATGAAAGTGTCGGCAAATACATACAACCACAAACCTACAATCTACTATTACACAGACAAAAAAAAATCTTACACTTGAGACTCGAAATGGAAAAAAGAGAAAGAATCCCTGAAATCCAGATGGCTTCATTTTACTCTATATACCTAATCCGAAGGCGCTCTTTCAGCAGCTGTTGAACGGTGGGACACGAGAGGGAATCGTCGAGGACAGGATAAACGTTCTTCCAGCACAGCCTCCTCTACAAGTACACCTGAGACACACATCGATGGTCGGCACTTCTCGGACATAATCGACGTCAGAACCTACCGAGGCGACTCGGACCACTACCTGGTGGTGGCAAAGCTGCGTCAACGCCTTATCCGAAGTCAACAAGATCCGGCACCGTCGCCCGCAGCGGCAAACCCATCTCTACCGGGATAAGAAGCGCCGCCTGGAAGAGTTGCAGTGCCAGGACATGGAACAGCTGTATCGCTCCAACGAAACGCGTAGGTTCTACAAGAACTTCAGCCAATGCCGGAAAGGCTTCATGCCGCGGGCAGAAATGTGTCGGGATAAGGACGGAGGCATCTTGACGGAAGAGCGTGAGGTGATCGAAAGGTGTAAGCAGCACTTCGACGAGCACGACATCAGCGGTATGGTGGACGGCGAGGACGAGCCAGCACCCACCATGAGGGAAGTTACGGATGCCATCAAGAAGCTGAAGAACAATAAAACAGCGGGTTAGGATGGTATCGGTGCGGAACTCATCAAGATGGGCCCGGAAAAAGTTGGCGGCCTGTCTACACCGGCTGATAGTCAAGGTCTGGGACACAGAATCTACAAAAAGGGGGACAAGTTGGTATGTGAGAAAGGGCTACAAAGGGCTGTCTCAGATCATCTTCTATCGTCTGTTGGAGCGAGCAAAGGATTTCGTAGGGACGTACCAAGCCGGTTTTGTGGAGGGTAAATCGACGATGGACCAAATATTTTTGCTACGCCAAATCCTCCATAAATGTCGCGAGTACCAGATCCCGACGCACCACCTGTTAATCGATTTCAAAGCCGCGTCCGACTCGGTCTATCGTGACGAGCTATGGAAGATCATGCACGAGAACGGCTTTCCCGGGAAGCTGATCAGAATGGTGAAAGCAACGATGGACGGGGTAGCGGTGCAGCGTGAAGATGTTCGACCCGATCGGATCGCGCAATGGACTGGCGACAAGGCGACGGTATCTCCGGCCTCTGTTCCAACATTGGGCTTCGACATGCGGGGCACAATTATCAAACCGGTCCAGCCAGTTCATCTGCTATGCCGACGACATGGACATTGAACGTTCGAGTAGGTGGCTAGGAGGTACACCGAATTGAAGCGGGAAGCGGAAAAGGTTGGATTGAGGGTGAATGTTGCGAAGACGAAGTATCTGCTGGCAGAAGGAACTGAGTCCCCGTGCGTGACAATCGGTCGTGGAGAAGTTTGTGTACCTCGGATCGTTGGTGACGTCGAACAACTGCAGTAGAGAATTCGTAGGCGCATCATCGTCGGTAGTCGTGCCTACTATGGACTCCACAAGACCTTAAGGTCTGGCGCAACGTGCAAGGTGGTTGAACCAAGTGAAGGAAGACGTTCCAGATCTCCAGGTTACACCCATACGCATTTGGAGATATGACCAGGGGGTTGTCCGAGCAGCAAAAGTAAAGTAAGCATGTTCCAGTTTACCGCACCCCTGCGTAACTCCATTTATTCTTGGCGTTGTTCTTCTGAATCAAACTGGAACAGACAACAAAACTGAGGGAAGTTTCGGATTGGATACCAAAGAATGCCACATTACTTCATCTAGTCTTCTTTAGTCAACTTTTAGCTCCTCCATCCCGTCATCCTCTTCTTTTACTTGTTCGACCTCCTGCCGCACCTTCCTCCTCCCTCCCTTATGCTGTTGCTGCTGCTTGTACAGCTTAACACCCTCGATGCGCTCCCGATGTACCTTGATCCTGTGCTGGGTCAGCTCGTACCGCATCCGGAACGCAGCGCCACACACCCCGCAGTGATGATTCTTCTCGCCGGTGTGGGTCATCACGTGGTAGCGCAACGCAACCGGACAGCTCATCTGCTTCGAGCAGTGCGGGCACTTTAAGTCCTCTCGGGGTGCTTCGTGGAGCTGGCGGTGGTGCCGGTCGAGGTACTTCTTGGTGCCGAAGGATTTCCCGCAGACGGGGCAGAGAAAGCAGTGTTTGAGGTGGACCGAGTTTTTGTGGTTCTGGAGGTCTTGCTGTGGAGGAGAAAGGAACTGGTTAGTGTTAAGAGACTTGAGGTGTTGATCGGGATTACCTTGAGGTAGAACGCTCTATCGCATAGATCGCACTGGTAGTCTCTAACTTTAAGATGAAACTTCATGTGTTGCTCCAGATATGGGGGATAAGCGAAGGATTTGCCGCAAATCTTGCAGGTCGAGTCGCGATCTTTCATCTTGATCCTCGGTCCATCCATGTCGTTCTGCTGCTTAACCTGGTGCGTCCGAAGGTGATACTTCAGCATGTGGAGTTGGTGAAACTGGGATTGACAGAGCGGACATTTTAGTCGCTTCCGTGATTGTAGACGAAGCAGTTCTTCTGGACAACTTTCGTTGCCGCCTTCCAGCTTTTCCCTGTGGATCTTAACCAGGTGGTTCCGATATCCGGCTCTTGTGCTCATCTTTTTGTGGCAAACTTCGCACTCGAAACCTTGCTTTCTCAACGAATCAGGCGTCCCTTTGAGTTTACAGTTCTTCCGGTGCTCCTTCTTCTGGTTCACGTTCGGGAAGCTCTCCCCGCAATCCCAGCACTCGTTGTCAATTACGACTCCGGGGTTCTTGACCGTCCTTGGTGGAACCTTATCCAGCTCCTCAATCATCTCCTCAACGGTAAGACCGGCAAGCTGTGGCAGCTCATCGACCTCCTCGTCCAGATTTTCCTGATCCTGACCTTCAGGGAGTAGAACCTGCTCCACTTCATGCTCCTCCTCATCAGTTTGAAGATATTCTTCTTGTTGAAGCTCCGCCTGTCGTTGCCGACAAAGTTCAACAAATATCTCAAATTCCACCATCTTATGCCAGCACCCATAGCAAAGGTTCCCTTCGTCTCCGTCATCCGTCCAGCAGAGTTCCCAAATCTCCTCCCGGACCTTTTTATTCCTCCGCAAGACTTCAAATGCCAACTCTTCCGAATAATCCGACTGCTTCCCGCAAAACTTACAAACAATCTGTTCCTCCTCATAATCCTCCCCCTCAGCGACAATCTCAATGTGGACCACCTTTTCCGTCACGCGTTGTCGCTTCGCAGCCGGTTCCGGCTCTTCCACCACCTCCTCTTCGGTTGGCAAATTCACCGACGGAACCACCTCCACCGGTAGCTTCCGCTCCGTCGGCAACTCTTCCGGCCGGAAGTGGCGCTGGCAAACGCAGGAAAGTGTAGGGATGCGCCAGTCCGGGTCGCGGCCCACCAGCTGGCGCCACCGGTCCCGCTGCTCGACGTACTCGGCCGGCGGAAAGGCGAAGAAGCGCACGCCGTGCTCGTAGTAGTGCCGGTTGGTGTCGCACCCGAGGACGATGCACTTGCGGGGCATTATCGGATTGTGTTTTGATTTTGGGATGGAGGAAGAACGGTTTTTTTTTTGAGAAATTTCAACCCGGCGTTTAAAAATAAACAAAACAGACCAAAACAAACAAATTTGTGGGGTGGCGTTACGTATTCTTCTCAGAAAAACGTCAGTTCAAAGAACCCTGTTAGACTGAAGTCCGGCGGTCGTGCGATTCGAAGCGTTATCCCTCGATGTCGATTGTGTCCTGCCATTTTCGAGCGTTTGTCGTGCATTTCATCGAATGTCAAAGGTGACATCTGCAGTTCGTGTTCGTACTTGTAGGCTACGCAATTGGATGAAAGTTCATTTTTTTTCAAAGTCCACCACGAAAAGGTTATTTAATAAGTTAAAATTAGAAATAATTAAAACAAAAAGCATTGTTCGTGCAGATTCCGATGCATCAATCCGGAAGGCGTGCTGTTGAACGATTGGCTCGATGCTCAAATACAAAGCCAGTGGTTTCAAATTCAGGGACTTTCTGAACCAGGAAAACGGTAAAATGCAAGAGGTAAATTCAGAATAGCTTTTTGGTTCTCATCTATTGCTGACTCGAATCCTTGTTTCAGGAATCTAAATTTCCAAGCAACTCATCAAACTTCCATCATCCAACATCCAAAAAGTTTTTGGCACCTCGGATTACCAACTTTTTCAAGAACTTTTTCTTCCAGTATGGCCAAGATTGTGGATTATTTGTTGTAAAAACAGGATAATAAAAATGTATTGATCAAAATTTAATTATTTTTATTTAAATAACCCAAAAATCCAAAACGAGAGCACCCGACAATGGCAGGACAATCTAAATAACAAAGTCGCCCGAAAACGGCCCGACAACGGCCCGTCAACGTCGATTTTCTCAAACGTCGATTTCGACGATCGTCGGACAAAGTGTTGCATATACGCACGAAAAGGGCCCGAATTCCGTCGGACAAACCGACGGAATTCGGGCCGTTTTGTCGAGCCGTCCGGCGGATTTCGGGCCGTTGTCGGCCCGGTCCGTCTGTCAGGGAAGTGTTGCCATTTTTAGGACGAGTTTAGTCGGTTTAGTCACAGATAATCAGACATAAATCATAATCATATATGTACAGAGAATATTCTGGAGTAAATTTTCAAAACAATCTATACATATATCTTGACTTTTTTTTGATAAGGTCCTATAAACAAATGTTAACATTGAGTGTATCCCTTTCACACCTTATGTCAAAGTCCATCGGAGTAAGCGGGATACACTCAATGTTTACATTTGTTTACAGGACCTTATCAAAAAAAAGTCAAGATATGAATCATGATTCTCCTATGCAGATAGGACCTTTTGAAAATTTAATCTAGAATATTCAATTCTTGAGTTTTGCCTTCCTCACCTCAATGTGGAAAATCCTAGCTAGTACGCAGATCGGAAGGAAAGGGGTCAAGGACCAGCTTTACGAACAGCAGAACAAAGGAGAGGGAGCGATTTCTTGGGGCTTTTCTTCACCCTCTCTGACTTGCTTGCGCTGCCGCTGCTGCTCGTTTGATTTTTTTCTTGACCGGTTCCTTCCGAAGTGCGTATACCGCTTTAAAATGTAAAAAAGTGATCAGAAATGGCTTTTAATCGTGTTTTTAAACGTTGTTTATAAAAATTTACATAGGAGCAACTCTCTACGAAATCGGCCGATTTCGACCATTTTTATTTTTTGTATTTTTTGACTTGACTCAAACTTTGTGGGGGCCTTCCCTATGACCAAAGAAGCTTTTTTGTGTCATTGGTTCACCCATACAAGTCTCCATACAATTTTGGCAGCTGTCCATACAAAAACGGTACGTAAATATTAGAATATTTGTAACTTTTGAATGAATTTTCTGATCAATTTGGTGTCTTGGGCAAAGTTTTAGGTATTGTTGAGGACTATTGAGGAAAAAATAGGTACACGGAAAACAAAATTTGCCGATTTTTTAATTAACATATTTTTCACTAAAACTCAATTTCCCAAAATATGTATTTTTTGATTTTCGAGATTTTTTGATATGTTTTAGGGGACAAAAATCCGCAACTTTTGAGCCATAGAGAAACATGGTCAAAAAATCTGCCGCCGAGTTATGAATTTTTGAAAAAATAGTGATTTTTGTAAAAAATCGAAATTACATGCAAAACCAAGTTTGACGTAATTTTTTAATGTAAAATTGAATTTCCAATCGAACAGTACTTTACAGATTTTTTGATAAAAGGCTCTGTTTTCAAGATATAGCCACCGAAAGTTTTATTTTAGCGAAATATTTGCAGTTTTTTGATTTTTAAAAATAGTGACCATGAGTGACCATTTCTAAAAATATTTTTTTTGAAAAGTTCAGAAAATTTGCTATAAAATTGTCCAAGAGACATTGAAGATTGGACCTCTGGTTGCTGAGATACAGCGGTTTAAACAAAAAGAAACACGAAAATTGAAGCTTTCTAAGTCTCACCCAAACAGCCCACTATCGGCATACATCGTTCACAAAAACCAAATTAAAACGTGTCGCTATTGCACCCAAAAACTACACGCGGGTCAAAAATGCAAAGGCACAAATTACAACGACGATAACAGCACCACATTAAACGAAGACCAAGAAGAACACCCAGAGAAGACTACAGAACCAGAAAAGAAGACAATAGACAACACTTGCGATCTAATTTTTTCGGACAGACACGAAAAAAATCTGGAGTTTTTTTTTAAAAGGTCCTATCAACAAAATTTTCATTTTTTGCTTTTTGGGTGTTTTTGAATACCCCTGACTCAAGGCGGTTCTAAAAACACCCAAAAAGCAAAAAAATGAAATTTTGTTTATAGGACCTTTTCAAAAAAAACTCCAGAATTGAACAAAATCTCAACACCAGCATCGACCACAGCAACGAAAAAGGGAATCCACAGCAAACAACGAACGTACCACGCAAGATTGACATTTTGTCTAAGAAGAAGGCGATCGTAAGATTAGCCAAGAAGAAACGTATTTTGTAATCAAGAAAAACCTGGCCCAAAAATGTTGTACAACAAGAAGCCAAATAAATAGCATAAGCAAAAAAAAAAAAAAAAAACAGCACACTATTTTCTAATGTCGATATCTCAGCAACTAATGGTCCGATTTTCAATGTTAAAACATGAAACATTTGTGAAATTTTCCGATCTTTTCGAAAAAAGTTTTTTTGAAATTTTTTAAATCAAGACTAACATTTTAAATGGGCGTAATATTCAATGTTTGGCCACATTAGAAAATAGTGGGCTGTTTGGGTGAGACTTAGAAAACTTCAATTTTCGTGTTTCTTTTTGATTAAGCCGCTGTATCTCAGCAACCAGAGGTCCAATCTTCAATGTCTCTTGGACAATTTTATAGCAAATTTTCTGAACTTTTCAAAACAAATATTTTTAGAAATGGTCACTCATGGTCACTATTTTTAAAAATCGAAAAACTGCAAATATTTCGCTTAAATAAAACTTTCGGTGGCTACATCTTGAAAACAGAGCCTTTTATCAAAAAATCTGTAAAGTACTTTTCGATTGGAAATTCAATTTTACATTAAAAAATTACGTCAAACTTGGTTTTGCATGTAATTTCGATTTTTTACAAAAATCACTATTTTTTCAAAAATTCATAACTCGGCGGCAGATTTTTTGACCATGTTTCTCTATGGCTCAAAAGTTGCGGCTTTTTGACCCCTAAAACATTTCAAAAAATCTCGAAAATCAAAAAATACGTATTTTGGGAAATTGAGTTTGTGTGAAATAAAAGTTAATTAAAAAATCGGCAAATTTTTTTTTCGTGTATCTATTTTTTTCTCAATAGTCCTCAACAATACCTACAACTTTGCCGAAGACACCAAATTGATCAGAAAATTCATTCAAAAGTTACAGATATTCGAATATTTACGAACCATTTTTGTATGGACAGCTGCCAAAATTGTATGGAGACTTGTATGAGTGAACCAATGACACAAAATAGCTTCTTTGGTCATAGGGAAGGCCCCCACAAAGTTTGAGCCAAATCAAAAAATACAAATAAAATCCATTTCCGGTTTTGGTAGAGAATTGCTCATAGGGCTTAAGTTTGAGGGTGAGTCCCATTTCTTTCCCCTTTCAAAAATACGTTACACCCGAGCTGGCGTTACCAATCGTTTGATGCTCAACTGGCAACACTTCCCAATCAGCTGTTGAAAAGAGTTTTGTTTACATTTCGCCGAGCGCGTTTCAAAAATAGTTCAAATCGTTCGATTTTCCAAAAAATGCTGCTGCGCCTACTCACCCGCCGGAATCTACTGCACGATCACTTCCGACGCTGCGCCACATCCGTCGCTCCCGATGTCCTGCCTCCGCCACCAGCAGCCAAGGAACGCGCCAAACGAAAACCGGAGAAAATCCGCGAACTCGAGGAGCACTTCTCGGCAAAAACGTTGGACCGGTTTCCTGCTTATTTGTTGAAACGCGGTTCGCAGAACACGGAACGGTTCTACCTGGCATCGCAGGAAGCGGCACGGGATGTGGCGAAACTTGTAACGGCGGATCTTGCTGAGGACACACTGCTGGCGGAGGTTAATCCGGGGTCGGGATTGTTGACGAAGGAGCTGCTTAAAAGTAAGAAGGTCGATCGGTTGCTGTTGATTGAGTACGATGACTGGTTCCAGGAGGGACTGCGACAGTTTGAGGGATCGAGGGTGGAGCTGAAAAGTGGAGACTTTAACGGCCAGTGGAAGCAAATCTATCTGGACAGTTTGGACCGGGGTGGAAGGTTGGAGAAGCTGCTGGAAGGATTGCCGAGGAAACGGTGGACGGACGAGGGCGTGAATTTCCGAGTGTTTAGCATCGTTTCGACGTTGAGATTCTTCAAAACTTTGCTATATTCCGTTGTCAACCAGAAGGGCCTGTACGGACTTGGCCGTTGCGAGCTGGTTCTAGTCGTGCCTCCCCTTCTTTACGTGCACCTAACTTGCAGCAAAGAAGCTGGTTATAAACTGTATCGCAGTGGATCGGTTCTCTTCCAACTGTTTTTCGAACATCAGTTCCTGGGGAAAATCAAACGGCGAGACTTTCTGCCCTGGCCGGCGAACGCCGGAAACAGAAAGTATCGGACCCAGCACTGGCAGCTCGGGCTGGTCGGCGCTGACGAGTGGTACGTGATGCGGATTGTGCCGCGGGCGGATTTGCACGAGCACTGTTTGCCGGACAATCTGCGGCTGTTGGCGTTCTTCGTGACGCAGAACATGATCAGCCGGAGGAATCGAGTGATACCGGCGTTGGAGTGAGTAAATTTTTATTATAATCCTTGGGAACTTTTTAAAATTTTATAATTCCAGACGCTGGATCCCTCACTGCGGCGCCCGTCTCATCCTCAACCAAAACTACGTCCCTTCAAAGCATCCAATCCCTCAACCATCAAAATCTACCTTATCCTCCTCGGAAGACCTCCCAACCTTCCGCCGTTCCTCCTCCCCACTCCATGCGAACGACTTCCCCCCAAAAATGAACATCTTCACCGAATTTGGCGAACTGACCCCCTCCCAAGTCCTCACACTGTTCAACGAGTTCATCAATTGGCCCGACTTCCGCCAGTCACCGTTTCTGCAGACGATGGAGCAACACCTGGTCAAAAGTCCGAACCCGTTTTCCGGCGGACGGGAAGTTGACGGACCGGACGAGGACGAAGAGCTTGAGGAAGGTAAGACGGGTTCTTAAGTGGTTCGAGAATATAGTTTTTAGTTTTTATTACGAGAGCTTTAAAAAAGTGGGTTTATTTCGAAAGAACGACTCCCTGTCGACGTGCCTTCCAATCAACGATGCTACGAAATGGACCCACAAAAATCAAAACTAATTGGTACAAGTCCCGTTCATGTGTGCCGCCGATCCGATCGCACACCTGGTCGCGGTCAAAAAGAACAAATGTCCCTCCATGTTCGCCAGCACGACGTCGTTAATCTTGGTCAAGTTCGGCATGGCCATCTCGTCGCTGTGGTCCTCCATCACGTCGACCCGTTGCTTCTGGGGCCGCTTAAGGTCAATCGTGCCGTAGCTGAGGCAGTCCAGCTGCAGCGTCGTCTCGTTCACGCCGACCACGTGCCGAATGTGCTGCACCGTCGGACACGTGCCCTCGTTGTTGCGATTGAGCGTGACGCACTTTTCGCGGAACTGGACCTGCTTCTCCGGGCAGGGGTTCTTGGTGCAGCGGGGCAGTTTGTCGCCCGGGGGGATCTCGACGAACTCACCGGCCGCGCAGTACGCTTGCGTGAAGAGGGCGTAACAGCCACCGGAAGCCGGGTGGTACACGTGGGCTGTGGATGGTTGAAGAAGAACAGGTTGATGACATGTTTGGAAGAAGGTTATGGTAGAGATGCTCACCGGGACGGCAATCGCACACCCAATCGACGGCTTGGTCGCCCGGGTAGAGGATTTCGTTGAGGCCGCAGCGGCCGGGGATGTAAACTGGGGTGCGATTCTGGAAAAAAACACAATGAAAAGTAAGTGGACAATATTGTCTGCCTATCAATTAAAAAAAACTTTCTGAAGATAGTTTCATTTTTTTTCATTTAATCTACATTGTGTAAATTTTTGAAGCACATTACCAACCCCTCCCCCTCTCGTGTTCTTTCATTGCGGTTTTCTGAGAAAACAAAAGAATCTTCGGCGAGTGTGCGTGAGCTAGAGAATGCTCTAGCTGGCAATCACGAGAAAAAAGAAGAAAACTCACAAGCTATTGTGACGGTCGCTATATGCCGTCAGGTATTTTGGTGCAGGAATCATCAAATGATAGTATTTTCCAAGGTTGTTAACGATATAATTATCGTTGCGTTAATTTATAAATTTTATAAATGTTGCGAATTATAAAATTTTAGTTTTTTGAGAAACTACGGTATTTTGTGACAATTTGAGTATTCCGTTAAAAAAAACTCTAAAACAGTTACAAAAGCATTAGCATTTGGAGGACGCCCCACCACCGGAAGGCTCCACAACGCTTATCCCACTGTTTGGTGTGGTTGTATTAGACCCTCATCCGGAACTATAATCCAACACGGGAGATACAATGTCTTCATCTTTTTGATGAGTGTCTAATACTACCCAGGGCATAAGAGGGTCCAGGCCGGGTCCAAGCTATCCTCAGGGATGGGAAGGATCGTTAGTAAACACCAGCGATGGAATAATCATCATCAAAAGAAAATCATTGGACGTTCATCAAGAGAAAAAATCCGAAGGGAGCTTGGCTCTCCTCTCTCGCGCGCGAAAGTTCGGTAAAAAGAATCTAAAAAAATCATCATCTTGATTATTCGGCGGAACATCTTTTTCACTACTACACTTGCAAATGTAACGTCACACGTCGAAAAATGACCTGTCACTATTTGTAGATGGGTAATGTGTGTAAACAAAGTGAAATAAACACTTTTAAGTGGTGCTGACAAGGAAATTCACAAAAAATCATCAGCAGATTGATTTTCTTGGAGAAGTTCGGGAGCGATTTTCTTTTGCGTGATTTGCCTCCTCTCTCTTTCGCGGGTGAAGAAAGTTCGCAAGCGAAATTGATTTTTTTTGCGATTATTCCATCCCTGGTAAACACCTATCTAAAGTGCGCAAGGACCCCTACGTCACCTTAGTGGTATAGATGATGGTAGGGAGGTTTTTGACTCAATGTTAGTAGGAGAGGTAGAACCCTAGGATACACCTCGAAAGGCGTTGCGGGTTGGTTGTAACAGTATTCCTAATTCCAGTCTAGGCTCACTAAGTCGCCATGGCTTAGTGGTTAGCATTTTTGCTTACCAATCCAAAGGACGGGGGTTCGAACCCCGCCTCCAGCGACTTTGATTTTTCGTTCATATTCAGCATTTCAAGTATTTCTCGATGGGAGCAGATGGGAATCGAACCCAGAACCATTCGCTTACAAAGCGAACACTGTAACCATTCAGCCACAGCTGCTCCTACAACTCTAAAACAGTTACAATACATGCAAAATTTCGAGTCGTTTTATGAAAATTTTAGTATTTTAGAGAAAATACGGTATTTTGTGAAAATTTGAGTATTTCATTCAAAAAACTCTAAAACAGTTAAAATACATGCAAAATTTTGAATCGTTTGATACCCATATTGCGAATTTTAAAAATTTGAGTATTTTCGAGAAAATACGGTATTTTGTGAAAATTTGAGTATTTCATGGAACTATTGGACATTTTAGTGGGAGGGGGGGGGGGGGAGAGGGGAGGTTCGGTGGTTGTCCACGCTCCATACAAAAAAGTTTTTTTAGTATTGGTATTGGTTGAGATTGCCAAAAAAAAAGTGTCCACGTTTTTTTATGGATGGTTCCGTTAAAAAAAAAACTCTAAAACAGTGAAAATGCATGCAAAATTTCGAATCGTCTGATACCCATATTGCAAATTATAAAAATTTGAGTACTTTCAAAAAATACGGTATTTTGTGATTTTTACCAATTATCAAAAAAATATTTACTAAGAAGAAGCTTGAAAATTCAAGAAAATTTGGTTGGTTTTATTCAATTTTAGAAATATATTAAATATAAGTTATCGTCCGTTATCGTCGATAACATTATCGCCGATAGAATGATCGGAATAACGATAACGATAACCATTATCGTTATCGTTAGACGATAATATTATCGAAATCAAATTTGCAATCGAAAAGTCAAGCAAAACAATGTAAATGGGCCAAAGCCGTAGTGTAAACAACCAGTCTGTCCTGCTTACGTCACTGGATGTTTACATTAGGAACGAGCAGGACAGACTATTTGTTTACACTTCGGCTTTGTCCCATTTAGATTGTTTTGCTTGAAGTACTTTACAGCTTTTTTGATAAAGTGCACCGTTTTCAAGATATAAGCGGTATACGCACTTCGTAAGGAACCGGTCAAGAAAAAAATCAAATGGGCAGCAGCGGCAGCGCAAGCAAGTCAGAGAGGGTGAAGAAAAGCCCCAAGAAATCGCTCCCTCTCCTTTGTTCTGCTGTTCGTAAAGCTGTTTCTTGACCCCTTTCCTTCCGATCTGCATACTAGCCTATAGCCACCTAAAGCTTAAGGGGTTACATACATGTAAATCGGCAAAAAAGTCAGAGGTTGGTATGAGCACACAATTATTTTTTTTTTAATTCTGTTTTCAGGGAATTGAAATCTACATTTTCATCTAATAACCAAACAAATTTGAAGGCATTTTGTTGTATCATTGCCGAGATATAGCTATTTGAAGTTAGCAGTTTCAAAAAAAAAACGGGTGCCACGATATCTCAACACTGCCTTGACCAAACCGGCTCAAAATTTTGGCAAAGACTCATTAAACTGGTTCCATGTGCATGACAAAGGCCGATTTTCAAAATGTTTATTTTAAATAAAATAAAAATATTTTTCGTTTTTCGTATAAAAAATCTCCAATTTTTGATTTTTGTATTTTTTTAAAAAGCAAAATTTTATAAATCGAGTTTCATCATGAACGCGGAATATGTCATGAGAGTCTTAACCCAACATTTCAGCCAATTTGGTCCATCCCATCTCGAGATATTGTGGCACCCGCAAATCAACTCGGTGTTTAGAGAAAACAGAAAGTTTCACAGTTCGCTTTACGCATGGCAAAATTTTGAGCTTAAATCGCCTCTTACTGAGTATATTCATGAAATATCTTCATGACACTTTCAAAAATGATTGAAAATTATCTTTTTAGTGGATTTACTAAAGTTTCTGTAATTATGTGATTTACTACATGTATGTAACCCCTAGGGTGTTTCAACAAAACAAAAAAGTTCTCAGATTACGGCAAACCGAGGTTCCCCCTGTAGAGGATACCCATAGGGACTCTCATGCCAAATATCAGCCCATTTGGTTGAGAATTGGCCTGTCCCCAGCGAGTTGAAATTTACATGGAAATTACTATGGGATTTTTGTGCTTTTCGTTCAATCGATCCTACAGGTCAGGGGACAACATGGATTCACTCGAAATAAAGACAGGTGTGTAGGGGATGGTCCAATGAACACATTCCAGAAGGAATTAGGGTTGTCCATTCTGTCCCCAAGGTGCGCATTGGATCGACGTCCGGTGTCTCCAGAATCAACAATTCACCCTTCAAAAGCATCGCATTTCCTTAGTATGCTATGACGGCTTTGTGTAAACCACGACACCACATATCAGACGGCGACCACGTGACAGAGCATACACCAAAGTTTTGGCTCAGAAACATTCTTTGAAGTAATAAAATTATAATTATTGATGTTCCTGAAAGAATTTCAACTATTCTAAGTAACGTAAAATGATGATTTTGTGTTAATAATGCAATCGATGGTTACTAACCCCTTAATTTTAACCGAAAAATTATCGTTTATCGATTTTTTGAATAGTGGCCATGATTGTCCATTCCTGAAAATATTTTTTTCGAAAAGTTCAGAAAATTTCCAGTAAATTTGCCTAAGAGACATTGAAAACTGGATCATTGGTTGCTGAAATACAGCGAATAATAGAAAAAGAAACAAGAAAATTGAAGTTTTTTTTTATGTCTCATCCTACATTCACTCATATTCTAATGCCAATCTCTTAGCAACTAAGGCTGGTACAAATATTTTTAAAAGTTTTTGTCGCCCCCCCCTTCAAAATAAGCCCGAAAAGTCAGGGGGCAAAAAAAAAATTTACAATAAACTTCAAAATTTCAATGAAAATTCAAGTGCAACCAGCTGAAATCAAATTAAAATACATTCTCTTGCGTTTAAAATCATTTTTAGCATGTTTGGGTTTATTAAAAAATATTAAGATTTTTTGAAAATTTTTGATGCAAAATCTTTTTTTTCGATAATTTTTTTGTTTTTGTCAGATCTTAGATTTTTTGAAAACTAATGATTGCAAAACAACTGAACTAGTGTAAAATGCATTTTAAAACACTTTTTTCATTTAAATGTGAAGACTATGGCTTGTTATTTAGATTTTTATATTTTTTTATTTTTTTCCCCCCCCTTGACCTCGGCCAGGGCCGAGGGACAAAAACTTTTTTAAATATTTGCATCGGCCTAATGGCCAATTTTTAATATTGAAAAATGAAACATTTGTGAAATTTTATGATCTTTTTGATTTTTTTTTTAATTTTTTTGAATCAAGACTAACATTTCAAAGGGGATTCACATTTGTAATCTGGCCGCTTTTGTCCTGTTCGTCCACATGGATCCCCAAACAATCTATGAAAAAAATCTTTCTTTCCTCATATAACTTTAGAAAACTTAAAAATAACGCCTCCGTTGACGTCTAAACATCTAATCCAGGATTTACTCTTAAAATCATTGATCCCAAAAAATCCCATCAAAACCCAAGTTAAAATTCTGTCTCCATAAAGCTCCAAAATCTTCAAACATAACGGCATCTGTGCGGTGTCATCAGTTCCTTCGCATTCCGCATCGGCCGCAGTTAAAAACTATTCATCGTCATCGTTCGAACGAATCAGACTCCGGAATCTCCGCGACTTCACACTATCAGCGTTGACCTTGTTCTTAAACCGCGCGCGCGCACACAAGAGTCCTCGACCTTCCTTCTGAACGAGATGCGTCATCTTTCGCGTTTTGTATTTTTGCGATCTCAGGTTCTAACTCTGGGGCAATTTGTCCAATTGCAGAACGGAGTTTTCCCTTGGACCAACATTAAATCATGAGTGTAACAATTGACTAGAGACTCCAAGATTACAAGCAGTTTGGAATGCAAATAAATTCAAGGAAGCACAAAACTTTGCGATTTTCAAGCTCAAGTTCAATCTTTTGGTAAGGCGATCCCCAATCTTAAAAAAAAAATCCCCCACAACTACTCACATTTGCATTTAACCGGTACGGATTGTCCTCGGGATCTTCCTTGTAGCCAAACAGCGCATCTTCAGAAATGGCCTGGCCAATGAATAGCAAAACCGAAACCGAAACAACGAAGAACAACTGCTGCGATCGGTCCATCTCTTTGGTGGGCACTTGTTGAACTGGTTTGCCGGATTGGGCGCTCTCTGCTGGTTTCTGGACATTATCAGCACGAGTTGAGCGGGAGAGTGAGAGAAACCAGATTGAAGAGAGTTGATTCTGGAGAATAGCTGTTCAAAGAAATCGTTGGTAGGCTTGCCACAAATACAGATTTTTTTGGCACATACCAAACACTCAATCGAGTCTGTTTATCTTTTTGGCCAATTTAACAAAAACTGCTCAAATTTATTTTAACTGTAAAAAAAATCGTTTGTGTTTCGGGCCTGTGCTGAAAAATCTGTATTTATGGCAAGCCTGATCGTTGGATTATATTTGGGATTGAGGAAGTATGGAAAAAGTCAAAGTAGTTATGTCACAGACATAACCGGAATGGCGTAGACTTACGTAAAATTTAGATATGTGGACATGTGGGTTTTCCATATATTAATTTGAAGAATTAGCTATATTCTTTAAATAGATTTACGGAATATGATCATGAATGGGAGATGGAATTCAGCTAAGGGCGTTATTTCGGGGTGGTTTTCTTTCAAATTGTATGTAGTGTTTGGTGGGAATGATGAACAAGAAGAACTCTTTCGTGAGAAAATTGGTGGCCCTAAAAAGGACCGATTAGAGTTGGATGGTGGCGTTGGTCGCAAGGCTCGGTCTTGGTATCAGGCTCGATCTTGGCGTCAGGCTGCAGCCGGGAGATGTTCTGTCCAGATGGGTGATAGGCCGCGGTGGATGCTGCAGGTGCTGGCGTTGTTGATGGATGCGAAACCGACAAAGTTGTTTAGGAAAGCGTGTAGTATTTGCAAATGATTGTGGTGCGAAATTTAGATTAGGCTGGTGTATCAACCAAAGTCAAAATCGGCCGATGATAACTAAAATACGAAACATACCTTCGTGACTGTGTTAGAACATTTCTACCAAAAACAAGGTCAAGGCATGTGCGCCCAAATGTCGTTGTCTGTAAAGGATTGGAAAGCAGATCAAGCTTGAGGTACTCTTTCAAAAAATCAACAAATTTCAAATTTTCCGGTTTGAGGATATCAATGTTAAAATCCCCAGACACAACAATGCGGATGTCCTGCTTTGCATACCAGAACAAATTCCGGATCAAGAAAGAAATTTTCTGTTTGTATGTTGCACTTGGCGAAATATACACAACAACAAACAATGTTTGAATCCCATTTTCTGAAATTTTTGTGGCACAAATATCCCCAAACGAATCAGCCTCGAGTAAAATTGGATCATTTTCCTCACTTAACTGCTCAAGATCGTGAGGCATGGCCGTCGAAGAAGACGAACGAACGGCAAAGAGAGGAAAGAAAGAGACGAAGGAATTTTAGCGAGCCGAATGGGGGGAGGGGGAGAGGGGGCATAGGGGTTGGGGGCGAGAGCAGCCTCAGAAAGCTGTGCAATCTGTCGCCCCCGAAGACCAAAATTTGTTCCTGAAATTTAAATTCAAATTAGCTCGCTGCAACTCTTTCAACACTAGAATTTGATGAGACGTAAATCTTTCAGAAGCGCTCGCCGCGAATGCGACGAGCTAGTTGGATGTCCCGATTGTTTAACAACCAAGGCTTGACCCACGAGAGGCTTTTCGGCGGAAGGCAGCAGGCGCGCGCCTCATCTTGTTGATGCCTCGTCCCGGGTGGGACGAGGGATGGGGATTGAAGCACCTCCGAACCACAGCAACCACGAAAGATCCTAACGGTCCGGCCATCGAGAGGCAACTGGCTGACGGTGACGACGAGAAGGCGATGCGCACTTCTTTTCCAGTTCTGGTCCCTCTCTCCTGCTGCTGCTGCTCTGGTCTCTCTCCTGCTGCTGCTGCCGGTCCGACGTCTGAGACGTGAATGATAGAATGGGCTGAGCGCGCGTTCTTATAAATGATTTCGGGCCGCTACTTCCCCTCCTTTTTCGCGACCGACACTCGGTCGCGTTGCTCGGATGATTTTCCCCTCAAAATAGGTACTTGACATTCCCGTCCGTGAGTGGGAAGCGCTCATTTTGCTTGCAAAATCTCTGCATTTTGAAAACATTTTAAAACATTCAATTGTTTCAATAGTAAAACTATTTTGCCAACAATGAAAGTTTTATAGCAAATTGCTGAATAATTTTCGAATCGAATGGAACCAAAATCGTGCCGATTCGATTTGAGGGAAGGAAGATATAAGCGATTGACGGATGACGCAATATTCCAGGGCCTTCGGCCCGGGTTTTTTGGAATGACACCCCAGTACCTTCGACAAAGACGTAAGTCTACGTCAAAATATAATATCTCTGCCAGGTTGAGAATTTTATTAGTCCTGTTTCTATCTAATGCGTGGAACCTCACTTCGTTAACAAATTATTTTGCATAACTTCTGTTAGAAACCTTCTTGCTCACTTCCTATTTATTACATGATTTCAGTTGAAAACGCTTTTAATAAGTTATGATTGAACGCCAAATCTAGAGTTTTTTTTTAATTGGTCCTATAAACATATGAAAGACAATAGTTTATAGGATCTTTAAAAAAAAACTCTAGAAATGGCCTATGAGTCAACATTAAATTTTGTTTCTCGATGAAAATGTATGCTTTCCAATATTTTATTAGATTTGATATCTTCAATCTTGAGACTCAATTATGTTGAAGTTTAATTTTCGCAAATTCAGGGTGGTTAAATCTTTGCGAAATTCGCGGATTTCGAGGAAATCTAAATTGCTCTCACCGAGCAGGATTCACATAAATCTTTGTTCTTTTTTCTTTAAACACTAGATTTACCAGATTTACACATACATTTTCACTATCCATCGAAATCTGCGTTGTATTCTTGAAGACAGACTCACAGGAACATTCAGCAGAAATCCGCGAAATCCGCACCGCGAAAGTCGCGAAGATATTTAACCATATATTTTAGCTGCGTTTTTTTTGTATTTTTTTTATTTAATGAAACTTGGCCATGCATTCCCGATGTTGACGGAAGCCATTTGGCATCATTAGATTTTCCATACACCGCCGCTCCATAAAATGTTGCGGGCTAGTCATACAAAATGGGCAATCTAGAATATTGTCAAACAAAATTCCATACATCAGGTTTAGATGCAAAATCAGAATTTTCAATCGAAAAAAGCTTTCAAATTTCTAATGGAAAGATATAACAATAACAAAAAATATTAAAATAAAACAAATCTCGTAAAAATACCAAATTCTAGACAATAACTAAGCTTCAACTCAGAGCTTGTTTTTGATATCAAAAGCCATTTCTTATTTTATTTTTTTTATTTTCAAGTTTTAGTGGACAAAACGTGCAAAGTTTTAGTGGACAAAAAGTATTACCAAGCTATCGTTATTTTTTGCCGTGTTATGATTTTTCGAAATACTGGGTTTGCTGATAGCTACAAACAAAATCTTTTTTCATTATTCCCAATCATAAACTTATATTTAAGAAATAATGCACAATCGAAATTTCAATCTACAATCTACAATCAATCAATCTTTCAATATACAATCTATTTTTAATTAAAACAAAAGTCAAAGTAGTTATGTCACAGACATAACCGGAATGGCGTAGACTACGTAAAGTTTTGAGATGTGGACATAGAGTTTTCCATATATTAATTTTGAAGAATTAGCTAGATACTTGAAATACATTAACGGAATAAGATCGTAAATGGGAGATGGACCCCCCAAAAAGACAGAACTTACACACTAGTCTAGTCAACTCAATCGGACCGCAACTGCCATGTAACCATACTTTGAATGTGTTGGTAAATCTTTGACTAGAAAGCCTTATTTAAACAATGGAAACATCGAATGGAGGAGAGAAGAACGAAAAACGATTTTTTCGCGAACCGAATGAAAGTTTGGTAGCATAATGCGGGGGAGAGAGAGACCCCGAAGACCAACACTAGTTTCTGAAAGGCATTTCACCGACTCATCACGGGTGGGACGAGAGACGGGGAGTGAGGCAACTCCGAAGAGTTGGGAAATCCTCGACCCCTACCACGAAAGATCCAAAAGCGCGCTTCTTTTGCAGTTCTGGTCCCTCGCTCTCCTGCTGCTGCTGCTCTGGGCTGAGTTTCCTGATGCTGCTGCCGGTACGACGTCTGAGACGTGAATGATGGTCTGAAATCTGGCGCAGTTTCTTATATATGTTTTCGGCCCGCTCCTTCCCCTCCTTTTTCGCGACCGGAACCGGTCGCGTTGCCTGTGTGATTTTCCCCTCAAAATAGGTACTTGACCTTCCCGTCCGTGAGTGGGAAGCGCTCATTTTGCTTGCAAAATCTCTGTATTTTGAAAACATTTTAAAACATTGAGTTGTTTCAATAGTAAAACTATTTTGCCAACATTGAAAATTTAATAGCAAATTGCTGAATAATGTTCGAATCGAATGGAACCAAAATCGTGCCGATTCGATTTTAGGGAAAGAAGATATAAGCGATTGACGGATGACGCAATATTCCAGGGCCTTTGGCCCGGGTTTTTTGGAATGGCACCCCAGTACCTTCGACAAAGACGTAAGTCTACGTCAAAAGTGTCCATCTTACGATCCAACGTTGTCTTGGATTCGATTTTCAATGTTAAAAAATAAAATCTTAGTGTCAGTTTTTTAACCTTTATGTAAATATGTTTAAACTAAGTCGTTATTTACACGTAAAAAATACACTCCAAATTTTGGGTTGCCATTTCAGCAAAATAAATAACTGAATGCGACTCAGTAGGGGAAATCTACCCTTTCCAATCAAACACCTATCTTCGTCATATGGAGAGTTTGATGCTCGATTAAAGCTCCAAAAATACTATTTGGGCTATAAACTTACCAGCAACAGCACCGCCTCGAGTAAGCACGCAAATGTATGCCACTTACTGGCCAAAAAGATCACATTTAATGCACTTTTGATCATAATTTGTATTTTGCGAGACCACTTCTCATCATTTTGTTGGCACACACAGTGACACACACGAGAATCCCTCAAACGCTTAATGCACGCAGAAAAATGTTTTGTAGAATCAGCCTGTACGAGGTTTGATTCAACAAAATATTTTGTTGAATATAATCAACAAAATATTTTTTTGAATCAACCCTAGAATTTTGTTGTTTCAAACCAGGACATTTTGTTGTATCAAATCGGTATTTTTGTAGAATCTAACCTCGTTTTTATTGATTAAAATTTGACAGAAAGTGCGTTCAAATCCGATTTTTGTTGAAACAACGTTGATTTTTGTTGAAATAATTCAGACTTTTTTTCAATTTAAGGCTACTGATTGAGTCAAAAGAACATAACATTTAATTGAAATAATTGTTTCCATGATTTACTGAAATTTTTATTTTTGATTAAATAATTTATGAAACATCAGGAATAATTTCACATTGCTTTTCACATTCTGTCCTTAGGCAGTTTCGCTTCTCTTGAACCTGGTGTTGCCGCCGCGTCCCGATGAGGACATCAACGACGAGTTGGTTAAGCTGCCACCGCTTGTTGAATCTGTCATGTTCTCCAGTGGTCTGAAATAGTAAAAAACATTAGAACGGCATCACTTGAGGAATCTCCAATGCCAAGGCGCCTACCAAGCTTGTTTCGGGGCCAAGGAACTGGGGAGTAGCACGGCCCTTCCGACGGAAGCTGCATTCGCATTTCAAGTGCCGGAGCTTGGGTGACTTTGAAGCTACGGCGTTGGAGGTTGATCCCACTTGTTGCTGGTACCGTTAAGGATACTTTGAAGGCAGTCGGACTGAGCAAGGTGGTCATTGCTCGTTTCTTCCGTCCCGTGACTGTTTGCTTGGTGTACTTGGGTGGCGGCTGAACAGTCACAATTTTTAAGCACAAACTTCTCGAACCAAATGAAATTTCGTCCACGACTGGCGGACAGGGCAAAAATCGGTCGAATCACGCGGACAGTCCACATAACCGAGGCAGGGACCATAGAAAACGGACCCCGAAGAAGGAACAATAATATTTTCCTTTAGCCGCGGCTCCTCGAAGACGGATTATTTTGACAGAAAAAAAAAACACGTGTAAACAATTATTATTTGCAATTGAATCAAAAAACATGTTAGGTTTGATTCATTTTTTTTGTGTGTAGAATCAACGCATTGATTTTGTTGTTTTTCCAAAAGAGGTTTGACAAAATCGAGCGTGTTAATTCAACACTTAATTTGGAGTTGTTTCAATCGGATTTGAGAGTTATTTCAACAAAAAATCGATAAGTTATATCAAAAAAATATTTTGTTGATTCAAACAGGCCTGATTTTTTTGCGTGTGAATATCGCCAAAATTAACTTTTCACTTTCGCTTACTTTTTCACGGCGCTTAAGATATGAAATTGCTTCCAACTACCGGCAACATGTTCTTTTGATCATTAGTAAGGCACTCACTTGAAGAATAATCCCGAAAAATGTAATAAATTAGCAAGCGCCATCAAAAAACAAACGCGCCAAGTCGTTTGACGTTTCAATTTTCACTTTGCATTCCAACCGAAGGCTGAAGAAAACCGAGCGAGAGACGAAGGCAAAAAAGAACAAAGGCTGGCCGTCAACACCACCAGCAGCACAGCCAGCGATGCCAGGAAACTTTTCCTATAAATGCCACTTTTCGTGAGTGTTCGTTTGAACTGTCAGCGCAAAT
This sequence comes from Culex pipiens pallens, assembly GCF_016801865.2. Taxonomy (NCBI): domain Eukaryota; kingdom Metazoa; phylum Arthropoda; class Insecta; order Diptera; family Culicidae; genus Culex; species Culex pipiens. The sequence goes on along the minus strand of NW_026292870.1, from coordinate 2,842 downwards.
GGCAACACTCGACAGAGTGTTGGAAGAAAAAAGAACTAAGCCGATATTAGAAAAATGGGCGTGGCCCAATGCATTCGCCTCGATTAGAATACCATTGGGAATTTTTTTTTGTTAAATGCTTGGCAAAGAAATAGAATAACTTTTAGTGAAAGTGAAAATAAACAGAAATGTTCACAAAAACTTGCTCTACTCGTTGGTGTACTTGGTTTTAGTAAAATTCAAGGGAGACTCTAGATTATCCAGCATCATTCAAACACGACCGCTTATTAGGATTAAAATGGGTAGATTTCCCCTAATTATCACTTTTTGCTTAAATTCGGCAATGAAACAAATATCAGTGTTGGAAAATCAGTAAACAGTAAATATGTTCTGTTTCTATGCTGCCGAGTAAAAATCAACTTATAAATGTGTAGTGTTTGATTTTGAAATATTTTATAGTGATATTAAGGGGATACAAGAAGGTCCGCTGTATTAATTCCACGACTCGAGATTTCAAAAGCAGTTTGATAGAAAATGTCGTAGGTTGGACCATTAATTGCTGAGATATTGTCATTAGATAATGTGAAAAGTTTGGATGAGACTTAAAAAACTTAAATTTTCTTGTTTATTTTTCTTTTATTCAATTTATTTCACCAACAAAAAAAAATCCAAAAAGATGGTTTATGGGAAATTTTGTGAAAAAATATGCAAAAATCGCTCATTTTTTTTCTGTGTACCATTTTTTCTGAATAGTCCGCAACAAATACCTACAACTTTGCCCAAGACACCAAATTAATTTTTCCCATGACCCATGAAGAGTATCGGGGCCGCATTTACAAAGCGGATTCAGTGGCTATTTCTTAACTTAATGTTAACATGTTGAGGTAAATGTTAACATTCCATAGGTCGCCTTCCCTAAGGTGTCGTGATAAGGTCCAGCTTGTGATGATACACTACCTTCCCTTTACTAAGCAATCGAATCCAGAAGGGAAAAGATCACTAGTTGTGTTGGTCCGAGCCGGGATTTGAACTCCGATCTACCGCTTACGAGGCGGAAGCGTTACCACTGGGCTACGTGGCTCGGACACCAAATCGATCAGAAAATTCCTTCAAAAGATACAGATTTTGGAATATGTACGTACCATTTTTGTAAGGACAGTTGCCAAAGTTGTATGGAGCCTTGTATGGGTGAAACAATGTCACAAAATGGCTTTTTTGATTATAGGAAAGGCCTCTAAACCTAGCTCCAAACAGTTTGAGCCAAATCAAAAGATACATCAAAAATTATAATGCGCGAAATCGGTTGATTTCGTCGAGAATTGCTCAGTAGTCTTTTGAAGGTTTGGCACTGGGTTTGGCAGAAAATGGCTTAAAAAACAAATCATGATAATTGAAAACCCAGCAACGATTCTTCAGCAAATCTGGAGTTTTGCCTTCCTCATCAACATTCTCGCGTGACAGTTCCACGAAAACAGGAGAGGAGGCAAAATTTGCACCATGTTGCCACATTTCATGCGAACTATTTAAGCTAACAGATAGCCTCAGAAAAATTCAGTGCCTTACGAGGTTTCGACAAAAGCGGATCCACGGTGGTAATTTTATTGCTCACACACACACACGCACACATTGAAAGACACAGTTTGTGCACTAAATTGGGAGGAATTCTGTTCTTATGAAGATTGTAAGGACGGTCACCGGACCAGAATGATTTGGGGCAATGGGCTTGGGACCACATTTATAGGATATTGGCCACACCCGGAGTGGCCAGTGCCCTCGGGAAGGTTCTACCGTGGGGACATTAATCGAACCATACGACTTGGGGCAATATGGGTAGGGACCATCCATAAACCACGTGGACACTTTAGGTGGGGGGGGGGGGGTAATGGCGATTGTCCACGATCCATACAAATTTCTTTTTTTGTATGGTCAATTGTCCACGAGGGGAGGGGGGGGGGGGGTTTAAAAGATTCCCAAAAAAGTGTCCACGTGGTTTATGGATGGTCCCGTATCGAAATTCATGGTTTTTAAAACCGGTAATGAAAATGGCCATTTTGACCGAATTGGTAACACCCGGAGTGGCCAGTGCCCTCGGGAAGGTTCTACCGTGGGGACATTAATCGAACCATACGACTTGGGGCAATATAGGTATCAAAATTCATGGTTTTTGAAACTGATAATGAAAATGGGCATTTTGACTGGATTGGCCACACCCGGAGTGGCCAGTGCCCTCGGGAAGGTTCTACCGGGGGGACATTATTCGAACCATACGACTTGGGGCAATATAGGTATCAAAATTCATGGTTTTTGAAACTGATAATGAAAATGGCCATTTTGACTGGATTGGCCACACCCGGAGTGGCCAGTGCCCTCGGGAAGGTTCTACCGGGGGGACATTATTCGAACCATACGACTTGGGGCAATATAGGTATCAAAATTCATGGTTTTTGAAACTGATAATGAAAATGGCCATTTTGACTGGATTGGCCACACCCGGAGTGGCCAGTGCCCTCGGGAAGGTTCTACCGGGGGGACATTATTCGAACCATACGACTTGGGCCAATATGGGTATCAAAATTCATGGTTATTGAAACTGGTAATAAAAATGGGCATTTTGACTGGATTGGCCACACCCGGAGTGGCCAGTGCCCTCGGGAAGGTTCTACCGGGGGGACATTATTCGAACCATACGACTTGGGGCAATATAGGTATCAAAATTCATGGTTTTTGAAACTGGTAATGAAAATGGGCATTTTGACTGGATTGGCCACACCCGGAGTGGCCAGTGCCCTCGGGAAGGTTCTACCGGGGGGACATTATTCGAACCATACGACTTGGGGCAATATAGGTATCAAAATTCATGGTT
>NW_026292869.1:0-44723 GCF_016801865.2 Culex pipiens pallens | reverse complement strand
ACCATCAAAATATTGGTGGCACACTTGTGACAACCGCCATACAAATCACCATCAAAATATTGGTGGCACACTTGTGACAACCGCCATACAAATCTCCATCAAAATATTGGTGGCACACTTGTGACAACCGCCACACAAATCACTATCAAAATATTGGTGGCACACTTGTGACAACCGCCATACAAATCACCATCAAAATATTGGTGGCACACTTGTGACAACCGCCATACAAATCACCATCAAAATATTGGTGGCACACTTGTGACAACCGCCATACAAATCACCATCAAAATATTGGTGGCACACTTGTGACAACCGCCACACAAATCACTATCAAAATATTGGTGGCACACTTATGACAACCGCCATACAAATCACCATCAAAATATTGGTGGCACACTTGTGACAACCGCCATACAAATCACCATCAAAATATTGGTGGCACACTTGTGACAACCGCCATACAAATCACCATCAAAATATTGGTGGCACACTTGTGACAACCGCCATACAAATCTCCATCAAAATATTGGTGGCACTCTTGTGACAACCGCCACACAAATCACTATCAAAATATTGGTGGCACACTTATGACAACCGCCATACAAATCACCATCAAAATATTGGTGGCACACTTGTGACAACCGCCATACAAATCACCATCAAAATATTGGTGGCACACTTGTGACAACCGCCATACAAATCACCATCAAAATATTGGTGGCACACTTGTGACAACCGCCATACAAATCACCATCAAAATATTGGTGGCACACTTGTGACAACCGCCATACAAATCACCATCAAAATATTGGTGGCACACTTGTGACAACCGCCATACAAATCACCATCAAAATATTGGTGGCACACTTGTGACAACCGCCACACAAATCACTATCAAAATATTGGTGGCACACTTGTGACAACCGCCATACAAATCACCATCAAAATATTGGTGGCACACTTGTGACAACCGCCATACAAATCACCATCAAAATATTGGTGGCACACTTGTGACAACCGCCATACAAATCACCATCAAAATATTGGTGGCACACTTGTGACAACCGCCATACAAATCACCATCAAAATATTGGTGGCACACTTGTGACAACCGCCATACAAATCACCATCAAAATATTGGTGGCACACTTGTGACAACCGCCATACAAATCACCATCAAAATATTGGTGGCACACTTGTGACAACCGCCATACAAATCACCATCAAAATATTGGTGGCACACTTGTGACAACCGCCACACAAATCACTATCAAAATATTGGTGGCACACTTGTGACAACCGCCATACAAATCTCCATCAAAATATTGGTGGCACACTTGTGACAACCGCCACACAAATCACTATCAAAATATTGGTGGCACACTTATGACAACCGCCATACAAATCACCATCAAAATATTGGTGGCACACTTGTGACAACCGCCATACAAATCACCATCAAAATATTGGTGGCACACTTGTGACAACCGCCATACAAATCACCATCAAAATATTGGTGGCACACTTGTGACAACCGCCATACAAATCACCATCAAAATATTGGTGGCACACTTGTGACAACCGCCACACAAATCACTATCAAAATATTGGTGGCACACTTATGACAACCGCCATACAAATCACCATCAAAATATTGGTGGCACACTTGTGACAACCGCCATACAAATCACCATCAAAATATTGGTGGCACACTTGTGACAACCGCCATACAAATCACCATCAAAATATTGGTGGCACACTTGTGACAACCGCCACACAAATCACTATCAAAATATTGGTGGCACACTTGTGACAACCGCCATACAAATCACCATCAAAATATTGGTGGCACACTTGTGACAACCGCCATACAAATCACCATCAAAATATTGGTGGCACACTTGTGACAACCGCCACACAAATCACTATCAAAATATTGGTGGCACACTTATGACAACCGCCATACAAATCACCATCAAAATATTGGTGGCACACTTGTGACAACCGCCATACAAATCACCATCAAAATATTGGTGGCACACTTGTGACAACCGCCATACAAATCACCATCAAAATATTGGTGGCACACTTGTGACAACCGCCATACAAATCACCATCAAAATATTGGTGGCACACTTGTGACAACCGCCATACAAATCACCATCAAAATATTGGTGGCACACTTGTGACAACCGCCATACAAATCACCATCAAAATATTGGTGGCACACTTGTGACAACCGCCATACAAATCACCATCAAAATATTGGTGGCACACTTGTGACAACCGCCATACAAATCACCATCAAAATATTGGTGGCACACTTGTGACAACCGCCATACAAATCACCATCAAAATATTGGTGGCACACTTGTGACAACCGCCATACAAATCACCATCAAAATATTGGTGGCACACTTGTGACAACCGCCATACAAATCACCATCAAAATATTGGTGGCACACTTGTGACAACCGCCATACAAATCACCATCAAAATATTGGTGGCACACTTGTGACAACCGCCATACAAATCACCATCAAAATATTGGTGGCACACTTGTGACAACCGCCATACAAATCACCATCAAAATATTGGTGGCACACTTGTGACAACCGCCATACAAATCACCATCAAAATATTGGTGGCACACTTGTGACAACCGCCATACAAATCACCATCAAAATATTGGTGGCACACTTGTGACAACCGCCATACAAATCACCATCAAAATATTGGTGGCACACTTGTGACAACCGCCATACAAATCACCATCAAAATATTGGTGGCACACTTGTGACAACCGCCATACAAATCACCATCAAAATATTGGTGGCACACTTGTGACAACCGCCATACAAATCACCATCAAAATATTGGTGGCACACTTGTGACAACCGCCATACAAATCACCATCAAAATATTGGTGGCACACTTGTGACAACCGCCATACAAATCACCATCAAAATATTGGTGGCACACTTGTGACAACCGCCATACAAATCACCATCAAAATATTGGTGGCACACTTGTGACAACCGCCATACAAATCACCATCAAAATATTGGTGGCACACTTGTGACAACCGCCATACAAATCACCATCAAAATATTGGTGGCACACTTGTGACAACCGCCATACAAATCACCATCAAAATATTGGTGGCACACTTGTGACAACCGCCATACAAATCACCATCAAAATATTGGTGGCACACTTGTGACAACCGCCATACAAATCACCATCAAAATATTGGTGGCACACTTGTGACAACCGCCACACAAATCACCATCAAAATATTGGTGGCACACTTGTGACAACCGCCATACAAATCACCATCAAAATATTGGTGGCACACTTGTGACAACCGCCATACAAATCACCATCAAAATATTGGTGGCACACTTGTGACAACCGCCATACAAATCACCATCAAAATATTGGTGGCACACTTGTGACAACCGCCATACAAATCACCATCAAAATATTGGTGGCACACTTGTGACAACCGCCATACAAATCACCATCAAAATATTGGTGGCACACTTGTGACAACCGCCATACAAATCACCATCAAAATATTGGTGGCACACTTGTGACAACCGCCATACAAATCACCATCAAAATATTGGTGGCACACTTGTGACAACCGCCATACAAATCACCATCAAAATATTGGTGGCACACTTGTGACAACCGCCATACAAATCACCATCAAAATATTGGTGGCACACTTGTGACAACCGCCATACAAATCACCATCAAAATATTGGTGGCACACTTGTGACAACCGCCATACAAATCACCATCAAAATATTGGTGGCACACTTGTGACAACCGCCACACAAATCACCATCAAAATATTGGTGGCACACTTGTGACAACCGCCATACAAATCACCATCAAAATATTGGTGGCACACTTGTGACAACCGCCATACAAATCACCATCAAAATATTGGTGGCACACTTGTGACAACCGCCATACAAATCACCATCAAAATATTGGTGGCACACTTGTGACAACCGCCATACAAATCTCCATCAAAATATTGGTGGCACACTTGTGACAACCGCCACACAAATCACTATCAAAATATTGGTGGCACACTTGTGACAACCGCCATACAAATCACCATCAAAATATTGGTGGCACACTTGTGACAACCGCCATACAAATCACCATCAAAATATTGGTGGCACACTTGTGACAACCGCCATACAAATCACCATCAAAATATTGGTGGCACACTTGTGACAACCGCCATACAAATCACCATCAAAATATTGGTGGCACACTTGTGACAACCGCCATACAAATCACCATCAAAATATTGGTGGCACACTTGTGACAACCGCCATACAAATCACTATCAAAATATTGGTGGCACACTTGTGACAACCGCCATACAAATCACCATCAAAATATTGGTGGCACACTTGTGACAACCGCCATACAAATCACCATCAAAATATTGGTGGCACACTTGTGACAACCGCCATACAAATCACCATCAAAATATTGGTGGCACACTTGTGACAACCGCCATACAAATCACCATCAAAATATTGGTGGCACACTTGTGACAACCGCCATACAAATCACCATCAAAATATTGGTGGCACACTTGTGACAACCGCCATACAAATCACCATCAAAATATTGGTGGCACACTTGTGACAACCGCCATACAAATCACCATCAAAATATTGGTGGCACACTTGTGACAACCGCCATACAAATCACCATCAAAATATTGGTGGCACACTTGTGACAACCGCCACACAAATCACTATCAAAATATTGGTGGCACACTTGTGACAACCGCCATACAAATCACCATCAAAATATTGGTGGCACACTTGTGACAACCGCCATACAAATCACCATCAAAATATTGGTGGCACACTTGTGACAACCGCCATACAAATCACCATCAAAATATTGGTGGCACACTTGTGACAACCGCCATACAAATCACCATCAAAATATTGGTGGCACACTTGTGACAACCGCCATACAAATCACCATCAAAATATTGGTGGCACACTTGTGACAACCGCCATACAAATCACCATCAAAATATTGGTGGCACACTTGTGACAACCGCCACACAAATCACTATCAAAATATTGGTGGCACACTTGTGACAACCGCCATACAAATCACCATCAAAATATTGGTGGCACACTTGTGACAACCGCCATACAAATCACCATCAAAATATTGGTGGCACACTTGTGACAACCGCCATACAAATCACCATCAAAATATTGGTGGCACACTTGTGACAACCGCCATACAAATCACCATCAAAATATTGGTGGCACACTTGTGACAACCGCCATACAAATCACCATCAAAATATTGGTGGCACACTTGTGACAACCGCCATACAAATCACCATCAAAATATTGGTGGCACACTTGTGACAACCGCCATACAAATCACCATCAAAATATTGGTGGCACACTTGTGACAACCGCCACACAAATCACTATCAAAATATTGGTGGCACACTTATGACAACCGCCATACAAATCACCATCAAAATATTGGTGGCACACTTGTGACAACCGCCATACAAATCACCATCAAAATATTGGTGGCACACTTGTGACAACCGCCATACAAATCACCATCAAAATATTGGTGGCACACTTGTGACAACCGCCACACAAATCACTATCAAAATATTGGTGGCACACTTGTGACAACCGCCATACAAATCACCATCAAAATATTGGTGGCACACTTGTGACAACCGCCATACAAATCACCATCAAAATATTGGTGGCACACTTGTGACAACCGCCATACAAATCTCCATCAAAATATTGGTGGCACACTTGTGACAACCGCCACACAAATCACTATCAAAATATTGGTGGCACACTTGTGACAACCGCCATACAAATCACCATCAAAATATTGGTGGCACACTTGTGACAACCGCCATACAAATCACCATCAAAATATTGGTGGCACACTTGTGACAACCGCCATACAAATCACCATCAAAATATTGGTGGCACACTTGTGACAACCGCCACACAAATCACTATCAAAATATTGGTGGCACACTTATGACAACCGCCATACAAATCACCATCAAAATATTGGTGGCACACTTGTGACAACCGCCATACAAATCACCATCAAAATATTGGTGGCACACTTGTGACAACCGCCATACAAATCACCATCAAAATATTGGTGGCACACTTGTGACAACCGCCATACAAATCACCATCAAAATATTGGTGGCACACTTGTGACAACCGCCACACAAATCACTATCAAAATATTGGTGGCACACTTGTGACAACCGCCATACAAATCACCATCAAAATATTGGTGGCACACTTGTGACAACCGCCATACAAATCACCATCAAAATATTGGTGGCACACTTGTGACAACCGCCATACAAATCACCATCAAAATATTGGTGGCACACTTGTGACAACCGCCATACAAATCACCATCAAAATATTGGTGGCACACTTGTGACAACCGCCATACAAATCACCATCAAAATATTGGTGGCACACTTGTGACAACCGCCATACAAATCACCATCAAAATATTGGTGGCACACTTGTGACAACCGCCACACAAATCACTATCAAAATATTGGTGGCACACTTGTGACAACCGCCATACAAATCACCATCAAAATATTGGTGGCACACTTGTGACAACCGCCATACAAATCACCATCAAAATATTGGTGGCACACTTGTGACAACCGCCATACAAATCACCATCAAAATATTGGTGGCACACTTGTGACAACCGCCATACAAATCACCATCAAAATATTGGTGGCACACTTGTGACAACCGCCATACAAATCACCATCAAAATATTGGTGGCACACTTGTGACAACCGCCATACAAATCACCATCAAAATATTGGTGGCACACTTGTGACAACCGCCATACAAATCACCATCAAAATATTGGTGGCACACTTGTGACAACCGCCACACAAATCACTATCAAAATATTGGTGGCACACTTGTGACAACCGCCATACAAATCACCATCAAAATATTGGTGGCACACTTGTGACAACCGCCATACAAATCACCATCAAAATATTGGTGGCACACTTGTGACAACCGCCATACAAATCACCATCAAAATATTGGTGGCACACTTGTGACAACCGCCATACAAATCACCATCAAAATATTGGTGGCACACTTGTGACAACCGCCATACAAATCACCATCAAAATATTGGTGGCACACTTGTGACAACCGCCATACAAATCACCATCAAAATATTGGTGGCACACTTGTGACAACCGCCATACAAATCACCATCAAAATATTGGTGGCACACTTGTGACAACCGCCATACAAATCACCATCAAAATATTGGTGGCACACTTGTGACAACCGCCATACAAATCACCATCAAAATATTGGTGGCACACTTGTGACAACCGCCATACAAATCACCATCAAAATATTGGTGGCACACTTGTGACAACCGCCATACAAATCACCATCAAAATATTGGTGGCACACTTGTGACAACCGCCACACAAATCACTATCAAAATATTGGTGGCACACTTGTGACAACCGCCATACAAATCACCATCAAAATATTGGTGGCACACTTGTGACAACCGCCATACAAATCACCATCAAAATATTGGTGGCACACTTGTGACAACCGCCATACAAATCACCATCAAAATATTGGTGGCACACTTGTGACAACCGCCATACAAATCACCATCAAAATATTGGTGGCACACTTGTGACAACCGCCATACAAATCACCATCAAAATATTGGTGGCACACTTGTGACAACCGCCATACAAATCACCATCAAAATATTGGTGGCACACTTGTGACAACCGCCATACAAATCACCATCAAAATATTGGTGGCACACTTGTGACAACCGCCACACAAATCACTATCAAAATATTGGTGGCACACTTATGACAACCGCCATACAAATCACCATCAAAATATTGGTGGCACACTTGTGACAACCGCCATACAAATCACCATCAAAATATTGGTGGCACACTTGTGACAACCGCCATACAAATCACCATCAAAATATTGGTGGCACACTTGTGACAACCGCCACACAAATCACTATCAAAATATTGGTGGCACACTTGTGACAACCGCCATACAAATCACCATCAAAATATTGGTGGCACACTTGTGACAACCGCCATACAAATCACCATCAAAATATTGGTGGCACACTTGTGACAACCGCCATACAAATCTCCATCAAAATATTGGTGGCACACTTGTGACAACCGCCACACAAATCACTATCAAAATATTGGTGGCACACTTGTGACAACCGCCATACAAATCACCATCAAAATATTGGTGGCACACTTGTGACAACCGCCATACAAATCACCATCAAAATATTGGTGGCACACTTGTGACAACCGCCATACAAATCACCATCAAAATATTGGTGGCACACTTGTGACAACCGCCACACAAATCACTATCAAAATATTGGTGGCACACTTATGACAACCGCCATACAAATCACCATCAAAATATTGGTGGCACACTTGTGACAACCGCCATACAAATCACCATCAAAATATTGGTGGCACACTTGTGACAACCGCCATACAAATCACCATCAAAATATTGGTGGCACACTTGTGACAACCGCCATACAAATCACCATCAAAATATTGGTGGCACACTTGTGACAACCGCCACACAAATCACTATCAAAATATTGGTGGCACACTTATGACAACCGCCATACAAATCACCATCAAAATATTGGTGGCACACTTGTGACAACCGCCATACAAATCACCATCAAAATATTGGTGGCACACTTGTGACAACCGCCATACAAATCACCATCAAAATATTGGTGGCACACTTGTGACAACCGCCATACAAATCACCATCAAAATATTGGTGGCACACTTGTGACAACCGCCATACAAATCACCATCAAAATATTGGTGGCACACTTGTGACAACCGCCATACAAATCACCATCAAAATATTGGTGGCACACTTGTGACAACCGCCACACAAATCACCATCAAAATATTGGTGGCACACTTGTGACAACCGCCATACAAATCACCATCAAAATATTGGTGGCACACTTGTGACAACCGCCATACAAATCACCATCAAAATATTGGTGGCACACTTGTGACAACCGCCATACAAATCACCATCAAAATATTGGTGGCACACTTGTGACAACCGCCATACAAATCACCATCAAAATATTGGTGGCACACTTGTGACAACCGCCATACAAATCACCATCAAAATATTGGTGGCACACTTGTGACAACCGCCATACAAATCACCATCAAAATATTGGTGGCACACTTGTGACAACCGCCATACAAATCACCATCAAAATATTGGTGGCACACTTGTGACAACCGCCATACAAATCACCATCAAAATATTGGTGGCACACTTGTGACAACCGCCATACAAATCACCATCAAAATATTGGTGGCACACTTGTGACAACCGCCACACAAATCACTATCAAAATATTGGTGGCACACTTGTGACAACCGCCATACAAATCACCATCAAAATATTGGTGGCACACTTGTGACAACCGCCATACAAATCACCATCAAAATATTGGTGGCACACTTGTGACAACCGCCATACAAATCACCATCAAAATATTGGTGGCACACTTGTGACAACCGCCATACAAATCTCCATCAAAATATTGGTGGCACACTTGTGACAACCGCCACACAAATCACTATCAAAATATTGGTGGCACACTTGTGACAACCGCCATACAAATCACCATCAAAATATTGGTGGCACACTTGTGACAACCGCCATACAAATCACCATCAAAATATTGGTGGCACACTTGTGACAACCGCCATACAAATCACCATCAAAATATTGGTGGCACACTTGTGACAACCGCCACACAAATCACCATCAAAATATTGGTGGCACACTTGTGACAACCGCCATACAAATCACCATCAAAATATTGGTGGCACACTTGTGACAACCGCCATACAAATCACCATCAAAATATTGGTGGCACACTTGTGACAACCGCCACACAAATCACTATCAAAATATTGGTGGCACACTTGTGACAACCGCCATACAAATCACCATCAAAATATTGGTGGCACACTTGTGACAACCGCCATACAAATCACCATCAAAATATTGGTGGCACACTTGTGACAACCGCCATACAAATCACCATCAAAATATTGGTGGCACACTTGTGACAACCGCCATACAAATCACCATCAAAATATTGGTGGCACACTTGTGACAACCGCCATACAAATCACCATCAAAATATTGGTGGCACACTTGTGACAACCGCCATACAAATCACCATCAAAATATTGGTGGCACACTTGTGACAACCGCCACACAAATCACTATCAAAATATTGGTGGCACACTTATGACAACCGCCATACAAATCACCATCAAAATATTGGTGGCACACTTGTGACAACCGCCATACAAATCACCATCAAAATATTGGTGGCACACTTGTGACAACCGCCATACAAATCACCATCAAAATATTGGTGGCACACTTGTGACAACCGCCATACAAATCACCATCAAAATATTGGTGGCACACTTGTGACAACCGCCATACAAATCACCATCAAAATATTGGTGGCACACTTGTGACAACCGCCATACAAATCACCATCAAAATATTGGTGGCACACTTGTGACAACCGCCATACAAATCACCATCAAAATATTGGTGGCACACTTGTGACAACCGCCATACAAATCACCATCAAAATATTGGTGGCACACTTGTGACAACCGCCACACAAATCACTATCAAAATATTGGTGGCACACTTGTGACAACCGCCATACAAATCACCATCAAAATATTGGTGGCACACTTGTGACAACCGCCATACAAATCACCATCAAAATATTGGTGGCACACTTGTGACAACCGCCATACAAATCACCATCAAAATATTGGTGGCACACTTGTGACAACCGCCATACAAATCACCATCAAAATATTGGTGGCACACTTGTGACAACCGCCATACAAATCACCATCAAAATATTGGTGGCACACTTGTGACAACCGCCATACAAATCACCATCAAAATATTGGTGGCACACTTGTGACAACCGCCACACAAATCACTATCAAAATATTGGTGGCACACTTGTGACAACCGCCATACAAATCACCATCAAAATATTGGTGGCACACTTGTGACAACCGCCATACAAATCACCATCAAAATATTGGTGGCACACTTGTGACAACCGCCATACAAATCACCATCAAAATATTGGTGGCACACTTGTGACAACCGCCATACAAATCACCATCAAAATATTGGTGGCACACTTGTGACAACCGCCATACAAATCACCATCAAAATATTGGTGGCACACTTGTGACAACCGCCACACAAATCACTATCAAAATATTGGTGGCACACTTATGACAACCGCCATACAAATCACCATCAAAATATTGGTGGCACACTTGTGACAACCGCCATACAAATCACCATCAAAATATTGGTGGCACACTTGTGACAACCGCCATACAAATCACCATCAAAATATTGGTGGCACACTTGTGACAACCGCCACACAAATCACTATCAAAATATTGGTGGCACACTTGTGACAACCGCCATACAAATCACCATCAAAATATTGGTGGCACACTTGTGACAACCGCCATACAAATCACCATCAAAATATTGGTGGCACACTTGTGACAACCGCCATACAAATCACCATCAAAATATTGGTGGCACACTTGTGACAACCGCCACACAAATCACTATCAAAATATTGGTGGCACACTTGTGACAACCGCCATACAAATCACCATCAAAATATTGGTGGCACACTTGTGACAACCGCCATACAAATCACCATCAAAATATTGGTGGCACACTTGTGACAACCGCCATACAAATCACCATCAAAATATTGGTGGCACACTTGTGACAACCGCCACACAAATCACTATCAAAATATTGGTGGCACACTTATGACAACCGCCATACAAATCACCATCAAAATATTGGTGGCACACTTGTGACAACCGCCATACAAATCACCATCAAAATATTGGTGGCACACTTGTGACAACCGCCATACAAATCACCATCAAAATATTGGTGGCACACTTGTGACAACCGCCATACAAATCACCATCAAAATATTGGTGGCACACTTGTGACAACCGCCACACAAATCACCATCAAAATATTGGTGGCACACTTGTGACAACCGCCATACAAATCACCATCAAAATATTGGTGGCACACTTGTGACAACCGCCATACAAATCACCATCAAAATATTGGTGGCACACTTGTGACAACCGCCATACAAATCACCATCAAAATATTGGTGGCACACTTGTGACAACCGCCATACAAATCACCATCAAAATATTGGTGGCACACTTGTGACAACCGCCATACAAATCACCATCAAAATATTGGTGGCACACTTGTGACAACCGCCATACAAATCACCATCAAAATATTGGTGGCACACTTGTGACAACCGCCACACAAATCACTATCAAAATATTGGTGGCACACTTATGACAACCGCCATACAAATCACCATCAAAATATTGGTGGCACACTTGTGACAACCGCCATACAAATCACCATCAAAATATTGGTGGCACACTTGTGACAACCGCCATACAAATCACCATCAAAATATTGGTGGCACACTTGTGACAACCGCCATACAAATCACCATCAAAATATTGGTGGCACACTTGTGACAACCGCCATACAAATCACCATCAAAATATTGGTGGCACACTTGTGACAACCGCCATACAAATCACCATCAAAATATTGGTGGCACACTTGTGACAACCGCCATACAAATCACCATCAAAATATTGGTGGCACACTTGTGACAACCGCCATACAAATCACCATCAAAATATTGGTGGCACACTTGTGACAACCGCCATACAAATCACCATCAAAATATTGGTGGCACACTTGTGACAACCGCCATACAAATCACCATCAAAATATTGGTGGCACACTTGTGACAACCGCCATACAAATCACCATCAAAATATTGGTGGC
The DNA here is from genome assembly GCF_016801865.2 of Culex pipiens pallens. Classification (NCBI taxonomy): domain Eukaryota; kingdom Metazoa; phylum Arthropoda; class Insecta; order Diptera; family Culicidae; genus Culex; species Culex pipiens. The sequence goes on along the minus strand of NW_026292869.1, from coordinate 31,590 downwards.
ACACTTGTGACAACCGCCATACAAATCACCATCAAAATATTGGTGGCACACTTGTGACAACCGCCATACAAATCACCATCAAAATATTGGTGGCACACTTGTGACAACCGCCATACAAATCACCATCAAAATATTGGTGGCACACTTGTGACAACCGCCATACAAATCACCATCAAAATATTGGTGGCACACTTGTGACAACCGCCATACAAATCACCATCAAAATATTGGTGGCACACTTGTGACAACCGCCATACAAATCACCATCAAAATATTGGTGGCACACTTGTGACAACCGCCATACAAATCACCATCAAAATATTGGTGGCACACTTGTGACAACCGCCATACAAATCACCATCAAAATATTGGTGGCACACTTGTGACAACCGCCATACAAATCACCATCAAAATATTGGTGGCACACTTGTGACAACCGCCATACAAATCACCATCAAAATATTGGTGGCACACTTGTGACAACCGCCATACAAATCACCATCAAAATATTGGTGGCACACTTGTGACAACCGCCACACAAATCACTATCAAAATATTGGTGGCACACTTGTGACAACCGCCATACAAATCACCATCAAAATATTGGTGGCACACTTGTGACAACCGCCATACAAATCACCATCAAAATATTGGTGGCACACTTGTGACAACCGCCATACAAATCACCATCAAAATATTGGTGGCACACTTGTGACAACCGCCATACAAATCACCATCAAAATATTGGTGGCACACTTGTGACAACCGCCATACAAATCACCATCAAAATATTGGTGGCACACTTGTGACAACCGCCATACAAATCACCATCAAAATATTGGTGGCACACTTGTGACAACCGCCACACAAATCACTATCAAAATATTGGTGGCACACTTGTGACAACCGCCATACAAATCACCATCAAAATATTGGTGGCACACTTGTGACAACCGCCATACAAATCACCATCAAAATATTGGTGGCACACTTGTGACAACCGCCATACAAATCACCATCAAAATATTGGTGGCACACTTGTGACAACCGCCATACAAATCACCATCAAAATATTGGTGGCACACTTGTGACAACCGCCATACAAATCACCATCAAAATATTGGTGGCACACTTGTGACAACCGCCATACAAATCACCATCAAAATATTGGTGGCACACTTGTGACAACCGCCATACAAATCACCATCAAAATATTGGTGGCACACTTGTGACAACCGCCATACAAATCACCATCAAAATATTGGTGGCACACTTGTGACAACCGCCACACAAATCACCATCAAAATATTGGTGGCACACTTGTGACAACCGCCATACAAATCACCATCAAAATATTGGTGGCACACTTGTGACAACCGCCATACAAATCACCATCAAAATATTGGTGGCACACTTGTGACAACCGCCATACAAATCACCATCAAAATATTGGTGGCACACTTGTGACAACCGCCATACAAATCACCATCAAAATATTGGTGGCACACTTGTGACAACCGCCATACAAATCACCATCAAAATATTGGTGGCACACTTGTGACAACCGCCATACAAATCACCATCAAAATATTGGTGGCACACTTGTGACAACCGCCACACAAATCACTATCAAAATATTGGTGGCACACTTGTGACAACCGCCATACAAATCACCATCAAAATATTGGTGGCACACTTGTGACAACCGCCATACAAATCACCATCAAAATATTGGTGGCACACTTGTGACAACCGCCATACAAATCACCATCAAAATATTGGTGGCACACTTGTGACAACCGCCATACAAATCACCATCAAAATATTGGTGGCACACTTGTGACAACCGCCATACAAATCACCATCAAAATATTGGTGGCACACTTGTGACAACCGCCATACAAATCACCATCAAAATATTGGTGGCACACTTGTGACAACCGCCATACAAATCACCATCAAAATATTGGTGGCACACTTGTGACAACCGCCATACAAATCACCATCAAAATATTGGTGGCACACTTGTGACAACCGCCATACAAATCACCATCAAAATATTGGTGGCACACTTGTGACAACCGCCATACAAATCACCATCAAAATATTGGTGGCACACTTGTGACAACCGCCATACAAATCACCATCAAAATATTGGTGGCACACTTGTGACAACCGCCACACAAATCACTATCAAAATATTGGTGGCACACTTGTGACAACCGCCATACAAATCACCATCAAAATATTGGTGGCACACTTGTGACAACCGCCATACAAATCACCATCAAAATATTGGTGGCACACTTGTGACAACCGCCATACAAATCACCATCAAAATATTGGTGGCACACTTGTGACAACCGCCATACAAATCACCATCAAAATATTGGTGGCACACTTGTGACAACCGCCATACAAATCACCATCAAAATATTGGTGGCACACTTGTGACAACCGCCATACAAATCACCATCAAAATATTGGTGGCACACTTGTGACAACCGCCATACAAATCACCATCAAAATATTGGTGGCACACTTGTGACAACCGCCATACAAATCACCATCAAAATATTGGTGGCACACTTGTGACAACCGCCATACAAATCACCATCAAAATATTGGTGGCACACTTGTGACAACCGCCATACAAATCACCATCAAAATATTGGTGGCACACTTGTGACAACCGCCATACAAATCACCATCAAAATATTGGTGGCACACTTGTGACAACCGCCACACAAATCACTATCAAAATATTGGTGGCACACTTGTGACAACCGCCATACAAATCACCATCAAAATATTGGTGGCACACTTGTGACAACCGCCATACAAATCACCATCAAAATATTGGTGGCACACTTGTGACAACCGCCATACAAATCACCATCAAAATATTGGTGGCACACTTGTGACAACCGCCATACAAATCACCATCAAAATATTGGTGGCACACTTGTGACAACCGCCATACAAATCACCATCAAAATATTGGTGGCACACTTGTGACAACCGCCATACAAATCACCATCAAAATATTGGTGGCACACTTGTGACAACCGCCATACAAATCACCATCAAAATATTGGTGGCACACTTGTGACAACCGCCATACAAATCACCATCAAAATATTGGTGGCACACTTGTGACAACCGCCATACAAATCACCATCAAAATATTGGTGGCACACTTGTGACAACCGCCATACAAATCACCATCAAAATATTGGTGGCACACTTGTGACAACCGCCATACAAATCACCATCAAAATATTGGTGGCACACTTGTGACAACCGCCATACAAATCACCATCAAAATATTGGTGGCACACTTGTGACAACCGCCATACAAATCACCATCAAAATATTGGTGGCACACTTGTGACAACCGCCATACAAATCACCATCAAAATATTGGTGGCACACTTGTGACAACCGCCATACAAATCACCATCAAAATATTGGTGGCACACTTGTGACAACCGCCATACAAATCACCATCAAAATATTGGTGGCACACTTGTGACAACCGCCACACAAATCACTATCAAAATATTGGTGGCACACTTATGACAACCGCCATACAAATCACCATCAAAATATTGGTGGCACACTTGTGACAACCGCCATACAAATCACCATCAAAATATTGGTGGCACACTTGTGACAACCGCCATACAAATCACCATCAAAATATTGGTGGCACACTTGTGACAACCGCCATACAAATCACCATCAAAATATTGGTGGCACACTTGTGACAACCGCCATACAAATCACCATCAAAATATTGGTGGCACACTTGTGACAACCGCCATACAAATCACCATCAAAATATTGGTGGCACACTTGTGACAACCGCCATACAAATCACCATCAAAATATTGGTGGCACACTTGTGACAACCGCCATACAAATCACCATCAAAATATTGGTGGCACACTTGTGACAACCGCCATACAAATCACCATCAAAATATTGGTGGCACACTTGTGACAACCGCCATACAAATCACCATCAAAATATTGGTGGCACACTTGTGACAACCGCCATACAAATCACCATCAAAATATTGGTGGCACACTTGTGACAACCGCCATACAAATCACCATCAAAATATTGGTGGCACACTTGTGACAACCGCCATACAAATCACCATCAAAATATTGGTGGCACACTTGTGACAACCGCCATACAAATCACCATCAAAATATTGGTGGCACACTTGTGACAACCGCCATACAAATCACCATCAAAATATTGGTGGCACACTTGTGACAACCGCCATACAAATCACCATCAAAATATTGGTGGCACACTTGTGACAACCGCCATACAAATCACCATCAAAATATTGGTGGCACACTTGTGACAACCGCCATACAAATCACCATCAAAATATTGGTGGCACACTTGTGACAACCGCCATACAAATCACCATCAAAATATTGGTGGCACACTTGTGACAACCGCCATACAAATCACCATCAAAATATTGGTGGCACACTTGTGACAACCGCCATACAAATCACCATCAAAATATTGGTGGCACACTTGTGACAACCGCCATACAAATCACCATCAAAATATTGGTGGCACACTTGTGACAACCGCCATACAAATCACCATCAAAATATTGGTGGCACACTTGTGACAACCGCCATACAAATCACCATCAAAATATTGGTGGCACACTTGTGACAACCGCCATACAAATCACCATCAAAATATTGGTGGCACACTTGTGACAACCGCCATACAAATCACCATCAAAATATTGGTGGCACACTTGTGACAACCGCCATACAAATCACCATCAAAATATTGGTGGCACACTTGTGACAACCGCCATACAAATCACCATCAAAATATTGGTGGCACACTTGTGACAACCGCCATACAAATCACCATCAAAATATTGGTGGCACACTTGTGACAACCGCCATACAAATCACCATCAAAATATTGGTGGCACACTTGTGACAACCGCCATACAAATCACCATCAAAATATTGGTGGCACACTTGTGACAACCGCCACACAAATCACCATCAAAATATTGGTGGCACACTTGTGACAACCGCCATACAAATCACCATCAAAATATTGGTGGCACACTTGTGACAACCGCCATACAAATCACCATCAAAATATTGGTGGCACACTTGTGACAACCGCCATACAAATCACCATCAAAATATTGGTGGCACACTTGTGACAACCGCCATACAAATCACCATCAAAATATTGGTGGCACACTTGTGACAACCGCCATACAAATCACCATCAAAATATTGGTGGCACACTTGTGACAACCGCCATACAAATCACCATCAAAATATTGGTGGCACACTTGTGACAACCGCCATACAAATCACCATCAAAATATTGGTGGCACACTTGTGACAACCGCCATACAAATCACCATCAAAATATTGGTGGCACACTTGTGACAACCGCCATACAAATCACCATCAAAATATTGGTGGCACACTTGTGACAACCGCCATACAAATCACCATCAAAATATTGGTGGCACACTTGTGACAACCGCCATACAAATCACCATCAAAATATTGGTGGCACACTTGTGACAACCGCCATACAAATCACCATCAAAATATTGGTGGCACACTTGTGACAACCGCCATACAAATCACCATCAAAATATTGGTGGCACACTTGTGACAACCGCCATACAAATCACCATCAAAATATTGGTGGCACACTTGTGACAACCGCCATACAAATCACCATCAAAATATTGGTGGCACACTTGTGACAACCGCCATACAAATCACCATCAAAATATTGGTGGCACACTTGTGACAACCGCCATACAAATCACCATCAAAATATTGGTGGCACACTTGTGACAACCGCCATACAAATCACCATCAAAATATTGGTGGCACACTTGTGACAACCGCCATACAAATCACCATCAAAATATTGGTGGCACACTTGTGACAACCGCCATACAAATCACCATCAAAATATTGGTGGCACACTTGTGACAACCGCCATACAAATCACCATCAAAATATTGGTGGCACACTTGTGACAACCGCCATACAAATCACCATCAAAATATTGGTGGCACACTTGTGACAACCGCCATACAAATCACCATCAAAATATTGGTGGCACACTTGTGACAACCGCCATACAAATCACCATCAAAATATTGGTGGCACACTTGTGACAACCGCCATACAAATCACCATCAAAATATTGGTGGCACACTTGTGACAACCGCCATACAAATCACCATCAAAATATTGGTGGCACACTTGTGACAACCGCCATACAAATCACCATCAAAATATTGGTGGCACACTTGTGACAACCGCCATACAAATCACCATCAAAATATTGGTGGCACACTTGTGACAACCGCCATACAAATCACCATCAAAATATTGGTGGCACACTTGTGACAACCGCCATACAAATCACCATCAAAATATTGGTGGCACACTTGTGACAACCGCCATACAAATCACCATCAAAATATTGGTGGCACACTTGTGACAACCGCCATACAAATCACCATCAAAATATTGGTGGCACACTTGTGACAACCGCCATACAAATCACCATCAAAATATTGGTGGCACACTTGTGACAACCGCCATACAAATCACCATCAAAATATTGGTGGCACACTTGTGACAACCGCCATACAAATCACCATCAAAATATTGGTGGCACACTTGTGACAACCGCCATACAAATCACCATCAAAATATTGGTGGCACACTTGTGACAACCGCCATACAAATCACCATCAAAATATTGGTGGCACACTTGTGACAACCGCCATACAAATCACCATCAAAATATTGGTGGCACACTTGTGACAACCGCCATACAAATCACCATCAAAATATTGGTGGCACACTTGTGACAACCGCCATACAAATCACCATCAAAATATTGGTGGCACACTTGTGACAACCGCCATACAAATCACCATCAAAATATTGGTGGCACACTTGTGACAACCGCCATACAAATCACCATCAAAATATTGGTGGCACACTTGTGACAACCGCCATACAAATCACCATCAAAATATTGGTGGCACACTTGTGACAACCGCCATACAAATCACCATCAAAATATTGGTGGCACACTTGTGACAACCGCCATACAAATCACCATCAAAATATTGGTGGCACACTTGTGACAACCGCCATACAAATCACCATCAAAATATTGGTGGCACACTTGTGACAACCGCCATACAAATCACCATCAAAATATTGGTGGCACACTTGTGACAACCGCCATACAAATCACCATCAAAATATTGGTGGCACACTTGTGACAACCGCCATACAAATCACCATCAAAATATTGGTGGCACACTTGTGACAACCGCCATACAAATCACCATCAAAATATTGGTGGCACACTTGTGACAACCGCCATACAAATCACCATCAAAATATTGGTGGCACACTTGTGACAACCGCCATACAAATCACCATCAAAATATTGGTGGCACACTTGTGACAACCGCCATACAAATCACCATCAAAATATTGGTGGCACACTTGTGACAACCGCCATACAAATCACCATCAAAATATTGGTGGCACACTTGTGACAACCGCCATACAAATCACCATCAAAATATTGGTGGCACACTTGTGACAACCGCCATACAAATCACCATCAAAATATTGGTGGCACACTTGTGACAACCGCCATACAAATCACCATCAAAATATTGGTGGCACACTTGTGACAACCGCCATACAAATCACCATCAAAATATTGGTGGCACACTTGTGACAACCGCCATACAAATCACCATCAAAATATTGGTGGCACACTTGTGACAACCGCCATACAAATCACCATCAAAATATTGGTGGCACACTTGTGACAACCGCCATACAAATCACCATCAAAATATTGGTGGCACACTTGTGACAACCGCCATACAAATCACCATCAAAATATTGGTGGCACACTTGTGACAACCGCCATACAAATCACCATCAAAATATTGGTGGCACACTTGTGACAACCGCCATACAAATCACCATCAAAATATTGGTGGCACACTTGTGACAACCGCCATACAAATCACCATCAAAATATTGGTGGCACACTTGTGACAACCGCCATACAAATCACCATCAAAATATTGGTGGCACACTTGTGACAACCGCCATACAAATCACCATCAAAATATTGGTGGCACACTTGTGACAACCGCCATACAAATCACCATCAAAATATTGGTGGCACACTTGTGACAACCGCCATACAAATCACCATCAAAATATTGGTGGCACACTTGTGACAACCGCCATACAAATCACCATCAAAATATTGGTGGCACACTTGTGACAACCGCCATACAAATCACCATCAAAATATTGGTGGCACACTTGTGACAACCGCCATACAAATCACCATCAAAATATTGGTGGCACACTTGTGACAACCGCCATACAAATCACCATCAAAATATTGGTGGCACACTTGTGACAACCGCCATACAAATCACCATCAAAATATTGGTGGCACACTTGTGACAACCGCCATACAAATCACCATCAAAATATTGGTGGCACACTTGTGACAACCGCCATACAAATCACCATCAAAATATTGGTGGCACACTTGTGACAACCGCCATACAAATCACCATCAAAATATTGGTGGCACACTTGTGACAACCGCCATACAAATCACCATCAAAATATTGGTGGCACACTTGTGACAACCGCCATACAAATCACCATCAAAATATTGGTGGCACACTTGTGACAACCGCCATACAAATCACCATCAAAATATTGGTGGCACACTTGTGACAACCGCCATACAAATCACCATCAAAATATTGGTGGCACACTTGTGACAACCGCCATACAAATCACCATCAAAATATTGGTGGCACACTTGTGACAACCGCCATACAAATCACCATCAAAATATTGGTGGCACACTTGTGACAACCGCCATACAAATCACCATCAAAATATTGGTGGCACACTTGTGACAACCGCCATACAAATCACCATCAAAATATTGGTGGCACACTTGTGACAACCGCCATACAAATCACCATCAAAATATTGGTGGCACACTTGTGACAACCGCCATACAAATCACCATCAAAATATTGGTGGCACACTTGTGACAACCGCCATACAAATCACCATCAAAATATTGGTGGCACACTTGTGACAACCGCCATACAAATCACCATCAAAATATTGGTGGCACACTTGTGACAACCGCCATACAAATCACCATCAAAATATTGGTGGCACACTTGTGACAACCGCCATACAAATCACCATCAAAATATTGGTGGCACACTTGTGACAACCGCCATACAAATCACCATCAAAATATTGGTGGCACACTTGTGACAACCGCCATACAAATCACCATCAAAATATTGGTGGCACACTTGTGACAACCGCCATACAAATCACCATCAAAATATTGGTGGCACACTTGTGACAACCGCCATACAAATCACCATCAAAATATTGGTGGCACACTTGTGACAACCGCCATACAAATCACCATCAAAATATTGGTGGCACACTTGTGACAACCGCCATACAAATCACCATCAAAATATTGGTGGCACACTTGTGACAACCGCCATACAAATCACCATCAAAATATTGGTGGCACACTTGTGACAACCGCCATACAAATCACCATCAAAATATTGGTGGCACACTTGTGACAACCGCCATACAAATCACCATCAAAATATTGGTGGCACACTTGTGACAACCGCCATACAAATCACCATCAAAATATTGGTGGCACACTTGTGACAACCGCCATACAAATCACCATCAAAATATTGGTGGCACACTTGTGACAACCGCCATACAAATCACCATCAAAATATTGGTGGCACACTTGTGACAACCGCCATACAAATCACCATCAAAATATTGGTGGCACACTTGTGACAACCGCCATACAAATCACCATCAAAATATTGGTGGCACACTTGTGACAACCGCCATACAAATCACCATCAAAATATTGGTGGCACACTTGTGACAACCGCCATACAAATCACCATCAAAATATTGGTGGCACACTTGTGACAACCGCCATACAAATCACCATCAAAATATTGGTGGCACACTTGTGACAACCGCCATACAAATCACCATCAAAATATTGGTGGCACACTTGTGACAACCGCCATACAAATCACCATCAAAATATTGGTGGCACACTTGTGACAACCGCCATACAAATCACCATCAAAATATTGGTGGCACACTTGTGACAACCGCCATACAAATCACCATCAAAATATTGGTGGCACACTTGTGACAACCGCCATACAAATCACCATCAAAATATTGGTGGCACACTTGTGACAACCGCCATACAAATCACCATCAAAATATTGGTGGCACACTTGTGACAACCGCCATACAAATCACCATCAAAATATTGGTGGCACACTTGTGACAACCGCCATACAAATCACCATCAAAATATTGGTGGCACACTTGTGACAACCGCCATACAAATCACCATCAAAATATTGGTGGCACACTTGTGACAACCGCCATACAAATCACCATCAAAATATTGGTGGCACACTTGTGACAACCGCCATACAAATCACCATCAAAATATTGGTGGCACACTTGTGACAACCGCCATACAAATCACCATCAAAATATTGGTGGCACACTTGTGACAACCGCCATACAAATCACCATCAAAATATTGGTGGCACACTTGTGACAACCGCCATACAAATCACCATCAAAATATTGGTGGCACACTTGTGACAACCGCCATACAAATCACCATCAAAATATTGGTGGCACACTTGTGACAACCGCCATACAAATCACCATCAAAATATTGGTGGCACACTTGTGACAACCGCCATACAAATCACCATCAAAATATTGGTGGCACACTTGTGACAACCGCCATACAAATCACCATCAAAATATTGGTGGCACACTTGTGACAACCGCCATACAAATCACCATCAAAATATTGGTGGCACACTTGTGACAACCGCCATACAAATCACCATCAAAATATTGGTGGCACACTTGTGACAACCGCCATACAAATCACCATCAAAATATTGGTGGCACACTTGTGACAACCGCCATACAAATCACCATCAAAATATTGGTGGCACACTTGTGACAACCGCCATACAAATCACCATCAAAATATTGGTGGCACACTTGTGACAACCGCCATACAAATCACCATCAAAATATTGGTGGCACACTTGTGACAACCGCCATACAAATCACCATCAAAATATTGGTGGCACACTTGTGACAACCGCCATACAAATCACCATCAAAATATTGGTGGCACACTTGTGACAACCGCCATACAAATCACCATCAAAATATTGGTGGCACACTTGTGACAACCGCCATACAAATCACCATCAAAATATTGGTGGCACACTTGTGACAACCGCCATACAAATCACCATCAAAATATTGGTGGCACACTTGTGACAACCGCCATACAAATCACCATCAAAATATTGGTGGCACACTTGTGACAACCGCCATACAAATCACCATCAAAATATTGGTGGCACACTTGTGACAACCGCCATACAAATCACCATCAAAATATTGGTGGCACACTTGTGACAACCGCCATACAAATCACCATCAAAATATTGGTGGCACACTTGTGACAACCGCCATACAAATCACCATCAAAATATTGGTGGCACACTTGTGACAACCGCCATACAAATCACCATCAAAATATTGGTGGCACACTTGTGACAACCGCCATACAAATCACCATCAAAATATTGGTGGCACACTTGTGACAACCGCCATACAAATCACCATCAAAATATTGGTGGCACACTTGTGACAACCGCCATACAAATCACCATCAAAATATTGGTGGCACACTTGTGACAACCGCCATACAAATCACCATCAAAATATTGGTGGCACACTTGTGACAACCGCCATACAAATCACCATCAAAATATTGGTGGCACACTTGTGACAACCGCCATACAAATCACCATCAAAATATTGGTGGCACACTTGTGACAACCGCCATACAAATCACCATCAAAATATTGGTGGCACACTTGTGACAACCGCCATACAAATCACCATCAAAATATTGGTGGCACACTTGTGACAACCGCCATACAAATCACCATCAAAATATTGGTGGCACACTTGTGACAACCGCCATACAAATCACCATCAAAATATTGGTGGCACACTTGTGACAACCGCCATACAAATCACCATCAAAATATTGGTGGCACACTTGTGACAACCGCCATACAAATCACCATCAAAATATTGGTGGCACACTTGTGACAACCGCCATACAAATCACCATCAAAATATTGGTGGCACACTTGTGACAACCGCCATACAAATCACCATCAAAATATTGGTGGCACACTTGTGACAACCGCCATACAAATCACCATCAAAATATTGGTGGCACACTTGTGACAACCGCCATACAAATCACCATCAAAATATTGGTGGCACACTTGTGACAACCGCCATACAAATCACCATCAAAATATTGGTGGCACACTTGTGACAACCGCCATACAAATCACCATCAAAATATTGGTGGCACACTTGTGACAACCGCCATACAAATCACCATCAAAATATTGGTGGCACACTTGTGACAACCGCCATACAAATCACCATCAAAATATTGGTGGCACACTTGTGACAACCGCCATACAAATCACCATCAAAATATTGGTGGCACACTTGTGACAACCGCCATACAAATCACCATCAAAATATTGGTGGCACACTTGTGACAACCGCCATACAAATCACCATCAAAATATTGGTGGCACACTTGTGACAACCGCCATACAAATCACCATCAAAATATTGGTGGCACACTTGTGACAACCGCCATACAAATCACCATCAAAATATTGGTGGCACACTTGTGACAACCGCCATACAAATCACCATCAAAATATTGGTGGCACACTTGTGACAACCGCCATACAAATCACCATCAAAATATTGGTGGCACACTTGTGACAACCGCCATACAAATCACCATCAAAATATTGGTGGCACACTTGTGACAACCGCCATACAAATCACCATCAAAATATTGGTGGCACACTTGTGACAACCGCCATACAAATCACCATCAAAATATTGGTGGCACACTTGTGACAACCGCCATACAAATCACCATCAAAATATTGGTGGCACACTTGTGACAACCGCCATACAAATCACCATCAAAATATTGGTGGCACACTTGTGACAACCGCCATACAAATCACCATCAAAATATTGGTGGCACACTTGTGACAACCGCCATACAAATCACCATCAAAATATTGGTGGCACACTTGTGACAACCGCCATACAAATCACCATCAAAATATTGGTGGCACACTTGTGACAACCGCCATACAAATCACCATCAAAATATTGGTGGCACACTTGTGACAACCGCCATACAAATCACCATCAAAATATTGGTGGCACACTTGTGACAACCGCCATACAAATCACCATCAAAATATTGGTGGCACACTTGTGACAACCGCCATACAAATCACCATCAAAATATTGGTGGCACACTTGTGACAACCGCCATACAAATCACCATCAAAATATTGGTGGCACACTTGTGACAACCGCCATACAAATCACCATCAAAATATTGGTGGCACACTTGTGACAACCGCCATACAAATCACCATCAAAATATTGGTGGCACACTTGTGACAACCGCCATACAAATCACCATCAAAATATTGGTGGCACACTTGTGACAACCGCCATACAAATCACCATCAAAATATTGGTGGCACACTTGTGACAACCGCCATACAAATCACCATCAAAATATTGGTGGCACACTTGTGACAACCGCCATACAAATCACCATCAAAATATTGGTGGCACACTTGTGACAACCGCCATACAAATCACCATCAAAATATTGGTGGCACACTTGTGACAACCGCCATACAAATCACCATCAAAATATTGGTGGCACACTTGTGACAACCGCCATACAAATCACCATCAAAATATTGGTGGCACACTTGTGACAACCGCCATACAAATCACCATCAAAATATTGGTGGCACACTTGTGACAACCGCCATACAAATCACCATCAAAATATTGGTGGCACACTTGTGACAACCGCCATACAAATCACCATCAAAATATTGGTGGCACACTTGTGACAACCGCCATACAAATCACCATCAAAATATTGGTGGCACACTTGTGACAACCGCCATACAAATCACCATCAAAATATTGGTGGCACACTTGTGACAACCGCCATACAAATCACCATCAAAATATTGGTGGCACACTTGTGACAACCGCCATACAAATCACCATCAAAATATTGGTGGCACACTTGTGACAACCGCCATACAAATCACCATCAAAATATTGGTGGCACACTTGTGACAACCGCCATACAAATCACCATCAAAATATTGGTGGCACACTTGTGACAACCGCCATACAAATCACCATCAAAATATTGGTGGCACACTTGTGACAACCGCCATACAAATCACCATCAAAATATTGGTGGCACACTTGTGACAACCGCCATACAAATCACCATCAAAATATTGGTGGCACACTTGTGACAACCGCCATACAAATCACCATCAAAATATTGGTGGCACACTTGTGACAACCGCCATACAAATCACCATCAAAATATTGGTGGCACACTTGTGACAACCGCCATACAAATCACCATCAAAATATTGGTGGCACACTTGTGACAACCGCCATACAAATCACCATCAAAATATTGGTGGCACACTTGTGACAACCGCCATACAAATCACCATCAAAATATTGGTGGCACACTTGTGACAACCGCCATACAAATCACCATCAAAATATTGGTGGCACACTTGTGACAACCGCCATACAAATCACCATCAAAATATTGGTGGCACACTTGTGACAACCGCCATACAAATCACCATCAAAATATTGGTGGCACACTTGTGACAACCGCCATACAAATCACCATCAAAATATTGGTGGCACACTTGTGACAACCGCCATACAAATCACCATCAAAATATTGGTGGCACACTTGTGACAACCGCCATACAAATCACCATCAAAATATTGGTGGCACACTTGTGACAACCGCCATACAAATCACCATCAAAATATTGGTGGCACACTTGTGACAACCGCCATACAAATCACCATCAAAATATTGGTGGCACACTTGTGACAACCGCCATACAAATCACCATCAAAATATTGGTGGCACACTTGTGACAACCGCCATACAAATCACCATCAAAATATTGGTGGCACACTTGTGACAACCGCCATACAAATCACCATCAAAATATTGGTGGCACACTTGTGACAACCGCCATACAAATCACCATCAAAATATTGGTGGCACACTTGTGACAACCGCCATACAAATCACCATCAAAATATTGGTGGCACACTTGTGACAACCGCCATACAAATCACCATCAAAATATTGGTGGCACACTTGTGACAACCGCCATACAAATCACCATCAAAATATTGGTGGCACACTTGTGACAACCGCCATACAAATCACCATCAAAATATTGGTGGCACACTTGTGACAACCGCCATACAAATCACCATCAAAATATTGGTGGCACACTTGTGACAACCGCCATACAAATCACCATCAAAATATTGGTGGCACACTTGTGACAACCGCCATACAAATCACCATCAAAATATTGGTGGCACACTTGTGACAACCGCCATACAAATCACCATCAAAATATTGGTGGCACACTTGTGACAACCGCCATACAAATCACCATCAAAATATTGGTGGCACACTTGTGACAACCGCCATACAAATCACCATCAAAATATTGGTGGCACACTTGTGACAACCGCCATACAAATCACCATCAAAATATTGGTGGCACACTTGTGACAACCGCCATACAAATCACCATCAAAATATTGGTGGCACACTTGTGACAACCGCCATACAAATCACCATCAAAATATTGGTGGCACACTTGTGACAACCGCCATACAAATCACCATCAAAATATTGGTGGCACACTTGTGACAACCGCCATACAAATCACCATCAAAATATTGGTGGCACACTTGTGACAACCGCCATACAAATCACCATCAAAATATTGGTGGCACACTTGTGACAACCGCCATACAAATCACCATCAAAATATTGGTGGCACACTTGTGACAACCGCCATACAAATCACCATCAAAATATTGGTGGCACACTTGTGACAACCGCCATACAAATCACCATCAAAATATTGGTGGCACACTTGTGACAACCGCCATACAAATCACCATCAAAATATTGGTGGCACACTTGTGACAACCGCCATACAAATCACCATCAAAATATTGGTGGCACACTTGTGACAACCGCCATACAAATCACCATCAAAATATTGGTGGCACACTTGTGACAACCGCCATACAAATCACCATCAAAATATTGGTGGCACACTTGTGACAACCGCCATACAAATCACCATCAAAATATTGGTGGCACACTTGTGACAACCGCCATACAAATCACCATCAAAATATTGGTGGCACACTTGTGACAACCGCCATACAAATCACCATCAAAATATTGGTGGCACACTTGTGACAACCGCCATACAAATCACCATCAAAATATTGGTGGCACACTTGTGACAACCGCCATACAAATCACCATCAAAATATTGGTGGCACACTTGTGACAACCGCCATACAAATCACCATCAAAATATTGGTGGCACACTTGTGACAACCGCCATACAAATCACCATCAAAATATTGGTGGCACACTTGTGACAACCGCCATACAAATCACCATCAAAATATTGGTGGCACACTTGTGACAACCGCCATACAAATCACCATCAAAATATTGGTGGCACACTTGTGACAACCGCCATACAAATCACCATCAAAATATTGGTGGCACACTTGTGACAACCGCCATACAAATCACCATCAAAATATTGGTGGCACACTTGTGACAACCGCCATACAAATCACCATCAAAATATTGGTGGCACACTTGTGACAACCGCCATACAAATCACCATCAAAATATTGGTGGCACACTTGTGACAACCGCCATACAAATCACCATCAAAATATTGGTGGCACACTTGTGACAACCGCCATACAAATCACCATCAAAATATTGGTGGCACACTTGTGACAACCGCCATACAAATCACCATCAAAATATTGGTGGCACACTTGTGACAACCGCCATACAAATCACCATCAAAATATTGGTGGCACACTTGTGACAACCGCCATACAAATCACCATCAAAATATTGGTGGCACACTTGTGACAACCGCCATACAAATCACCATCAAAATATTGGTGGCACACTTGTGACAACCGCCATACAAATCACCATCAAAATATTGGTGGCACACTTGTGACAACCGCCATACAAATCACCATCAAAATATTGGTGGCACACTTGTGACAACCGCCATACAAATCACCATCAAAATATTGGTGGCACACTTGTGACAACCGCCATACAAATCACCATCAAAATATTGGTGGCACACTTGTGACAACCGCCATACAAATCACCATCAAAATATTGGTGGCACACTTGTGACAACCGCCATACAAATCACCATCAAAATATTGGTGGCACACTTGTGACAACCGCCATACAAATCACCATCAAAATATTGGTGGCACACTTGTGACAACCGCCATACAAATCACCATCAAAATATTGGTGGCACACTTGTGACAACCGCCATACAAATCACCATCAAAATATTGGTGGCACACTTGTGACAACCGCCATACAAATCACCATCAAAATATTGGTGGCACACTTGTGACAACCGCCATACAAATCACCATCAAAATATTGGTGGCACACTTGTGACAACCGCCATACAAATCACCATCAAAATATTGGTGGCACACTTGTGACAACCGCCATACAAATCACCATCAAAATATTGGTGGCACACTTGTGACAACCGCCATACAAATCACCATCAAAATATTGGTGGCACACTTGTGACAACCGCCATACAAATCACCATCAAAATATTGGTGGCACACTTGTGACAACCGCCATACAAATCACCATCAAAATATTGGTGGCACACTTGTGACAACCGCCATACAAATCACCATCAAAATATTGGTGGCACACTTGTGACAACCGCCATACAAATCACCATCAAAATATTGGTGGCACACTTGTGACAACCGCCATACAAATCACCATCAAAATATTGGTGGCACACTTGTGACAACCGCCATACAAATCACCATCAAAATATTGGTGGCACACTTGTGACAACCGCCATACAAATCACCATCAAAATATTGGTGGCACACTTGTGACAACCGCCATACAAATCCCCATCAAAATATTGGTGGCACACTTGTGACAACCGCCATACAAATCACCATCAAAATATTGGTGGCACACTTGTGACAACCGCCATACAAATCACCATCAAAATATTGGTGGCACACTTGTGACAACCGCCATACAAATCACCATCAAAATATTGGTGGCACACTTGTGACAACCGCCATACAAATCACCATCAAAATATTGGTGGCACACTTGTGACAACCGCCATACAAATCACCATCAAAATATTGGTGGCACACTTGTGACAACCGCCATACAAATCACCATCAAAATATTGGTGGCACACTTGTGACAACCGCCATACAAATCACCATCAAAATATTGGTGGCACACTTGTGACAACCGCCATACAAATCACCATCAAAATATTGGTGGCACACTTGTGACAACCGCCATACAAATCACCATCAAAATATTGGTGGCACACTTGTGACAACCGCCATACAAATCACCATCAAAATATTGGTGGCACACTTGTGACAACCGCCATACAAATCACCATCAAAATATTGGTGGCACACTTGTGACAACCGCCATACAAATCACCATCAAAATATTGGTGGCACACTTGTGACAACCGCCATACAAATCACCATCAAAATATTGGTGGCACACTTGTGACAACCGCCATACAAATCACCATCAAAATATTGGTGGCACACTTGTGACAACCGCCATACAAATCACCATCAAAATATTGGTGGCACACTTGTGACAACCGCCATACAAATCACCATCAAAATATTGGTGGCACACTTGTGACAACCGCCATACAAATCACCATCAAAATATTGGTGGCACACTTGTGACAACCGCCATACAAATCACCATCAAAATATTGGTGGCACACTTGTGACAACCGCCATACAAATCACCATCAAAATATTGGTGGCACACTTGTGACAACCGCCATACAAATCACCATCAAAATATTGGTGGCACACTTGTGACAACCGCCATACAAATCACCATCAAAATATTGGTGGCACACTTGTGACAACCGCCATACAAATCACCATCAAAATATTGGTGGCACACTTGTGACAACCGCCATACAAATCACCATCAAAATATTGGTGGCACACTTGTGACAACCGCCATACAAATCACCATCAAAATATTGGTGGCACACTTGTGACAACCGCCATACAAATCACCATCAAAATATTGGTGGCACACTTGTGACAACCGCCATACAAATCACCATCAAAATATTGGTGGCACACTTGTGACAACCGCCATACAAATCACCATCAAAATATTGGTGGCACACTTGTGACAACCGCCATACAAATCACCATCAAAATATTGGTGGCACACTTGTGACAACCGCCATACAAATCACCATCAAAATATTGGTGGCACACTTGTGACAACCGCCATACAAATCACCATCAAAATATTGGTGGCACACTTGTGACAACCGCCATACAAATCACCATCAAAATATTGGTGGCACACTTGTGACAACCGCCATACAAATCACCATCAAAATATTGGTGGCACACTTGTGACAACCGCCATACAAATCACCATCAAAATATTGGTGGCACACTTGTGACAACCGCCATACAAATCACCATCAAAATATTGGTGGCACACTTGTGACAACCGCCATACAAATCACCATCAAAATATTGGTGGCACACTTGTGACAACCGCCATACAAATCACCATCAAAATATTGGTGGCACACTTGTGACAACCGCCATACAAATCACCATCAAAATATTGGTGGCACACTTGTGACAACCGCCATACAAATCACCATCAAAATATTGGTGGCACACTTGTGACAACCGCCATACAAATCACCATCAAAATATTGGTGGCACACTTGTGACAACCGCCATACAAATCACCATCAAAATATTGGTGGCACACTTGTGACAACCGCCATACAAATCACCATCAAAATATTGGTGGCACACTTGTGACAACCGCCATACAAATCACCATCAAAATATTGGTGGCACACTTGTGACAACCGCCATACAAATCACCATCAAAATATTGGTGGCACACTTGTGACAACCGCCATACAAATCACCATCAAAATATTGGTGGCACACTTGTGACAACCGCCATACAAATCACCATCAAAATATTGGTGGCACACTTGTGACAACCGCCATACAAATCACCATCAAAATATTGGTGGCACACTTGTGACAACCGCCATACAAATCACCATCAAAATATTGGTGGCACACTTGTGACAACCGCCATACAAATCTCCATCAAAATATTGGTGGCACACTTGTGACAACCGCCATACAAATCACCATCAAAATATTGGTGGCACACTTGTGACAACCGCCATACAAATCACCATCAAAATATTGGTGGCACACTTGTGACAACCGCCATACAAATCACCATCAAAATATTGGTGGCACACTTGTGACAACCGCCATACAAATCACCATCAAAATATTGGTGGCACACTTGTGACAACCGCCATACAAATCACCATCAAAATATTGGTGGCACACTTGTGACAACCGCCATACAAATCACCATCAAAATATTGGTGGCACACTTGTGACAACCGCCATACAAATCACCATCAAAATATTGGTGGCACACTTGTGACAACCGCCATACAAATCACCATCAAAATATTGGTGGCACACTTGTGACAACCGCCATACAAATCACCATCAAAATATTGGTGGCACACTTGTGACAACCGCCATACAAATCTCCATCAAAATATTGGTGGCACACTTGTGACAACCGCCATACAAATCACCATCAAAATATTGGTGGCACACTTGTGACAACCGCCATACAAATCACCATCAAAATATTGGTGGCACACTTGTGACAACCGCCATACAAATCACCATCAAAATATTGGTGGCACACTTGTGACAACCGCCATACAAATCACCATCAAAATATTGGTGGCACACTTGTGACAACCGCCATACAAATCACCATCAAAATATTGGTGGCACACTTGTGACAACCGCCATACAAATCGCCATCAATATATTGGTGGCACACTTGTGACAACCGCCATACAAATCACCATCAAAATATTGGTGGCACACTTGTGACAACCGCCATACAAATCACCATCAAAATATTGGTGGCACACTTGTGACAACCGCCATACAAATCACCATCAAAATATTGGTGGCACACTTGTGACAACCGCCATACAAATCACCATCAAAATATTGGTGGCACACTTGTGACAACCGCCATACAAATCTCCATCAAAATATTGGTGGCACACTTGTGACAACCGCCATACAAATCACTATCAAAATATTGGTGGCACACTTGTGACAACCGCCATACAAATCACCATCAAAATATTGGTGGCACACTTGTGACAACCGCCATACAAATCACCATCAAAATATTGGTGGCACACTTGTGACAACCGCCATACAAATCACCATCAAAATATTGGTGGCACACTTGTGACAACCGCCATACAAATCACCATCAAAATATTGGTGGCACACTTGTGACAACCGCCATACAAATCACCATCAAAATATTGGTGGCACACTTGTGACAACCGCCATACAAATCACCATCAAAATATTGGTGGCACACTTGTGACAACCGCCATACAAATCACCATCAAAATATTGGTGGCACACTTGTGACAACCGCCATACAAATCACCATCAAAATATTGGTGGCACACTTGTGACAACCGCCATACAAATCTCCATCAAAATATTGGTGGCACACTTGTGACAACCGCCATACAAATCACCATCAAAATATTGGTGGCACACTTGTGACAACCGCCATACAAATCACCATCAAAATATTGGTGGCACACTTGTGACAACCGCCATACAAATCACCATCAAAATATTGGTGGCACACTTGTGACAACCGCCATACAAATCACCATCAAAATATTGGTGGCACACTTGTGACAATCGCCATACAAATCGCCATCAATATATTGGTGGTACACTTGTGACAACCGCCATACAAATCACTATCAAAATATTGGTGGCACACTTGTGACAACCGCCATACAAATCACCATCAAAATATTGGTGGCACACTTGTGACAACCGCCATACAAATCACCATCAAAATATTGGTGGCACACTTGTGACAACCGCCATACAAATCACCATCAAAATATTGGTGGCACACTTGTGACAACCGCCATACAAATCACCATCAAAATATTGGTGGCACACTTGTGACAACCGCCATACAAATCTCCATCAAAATATTGGTGGCACACTTGTGACAATCGCCATACAAATCGCCATCAATATATTGGTGGCACACTTGTGACAACCGCCATACAAATCACTATCAAAATATTGGTGGCACACTTGTGACAACCGCCATACAAATCACCATCAAAATATTGGTGGCACACTTGTGACAACCGCCATACAAATCACCATCAAAATATTGGTGGCACACTTGTGACAACCGCCATACAAATCACCATCAAAATATTGGTGGCACACTTGTGACAACCGCCATACAAATCACCATCAAAATATTGGTGGCACACTTGTGACAACCGCCATACAAATCACCATCAAAATATTGGTGGCACACTTGTGACAACCGCCATACAAATCACCATCAAAATATTGGTGGCACACTTGTGACAACCGCCATACAAATCACCATCAAAATATTGGTGGCACACTTGTGACAACCGCCATACAAATCACCATCAAAATATTGGTGGCACACTTGTGACAACCGCCATACAAATCACCATCAAAATATTGGTGGCACACTTGTGACAACCGCCATACAAATCACCATCAAAATATTGGTGGCACACTTGTGACAACCGCCATACAAATCACCATCAAAATATTGGTGGCACACTTGTGACAACCGCCATACAAATCACCATCAAAATATTGGTGGCACACTTGTGACAACCGCCATACAAATCACCATCAAAATATTGGTGGCACACTTGTGACAACCGCCATACAAATCACCATCAAAATATTGGTGGCACACTTGTGACAACCGCCATACAAATCACCATCAAAATATTGGTGGCACACTTGTGACAACCGCCATACAAATCACCATCAAAATATTGGTGGCACACTTGTGACAACCGCCATACAAATCACCATCAAAATATTGGTGGCACACTTGTGACAACCGCCATACAAATCGCCATCAAAATATTGGTGGCACACTTGTGACAACCGCCATACAAATCACCATCAAAATATTGGTGGCACACTTGTGACAACCGCCATACAAATCACCATCAAAATATTGGTGGCACACTTGTGACAACCGCCATACAAATCACCATCAAAATATTGGTGGCACACTTGTGACAACCGCCATACAAATCACCATCAAAATATTGGTGGCACACTTGTGACAACCGCCATACAAATCACCATCAAAATATTGGTGGCACACTTGTGACAACCGCCATACAAATCTCCATCAAAATATTGGTGGCACACTTGTGACAACCGCCACACAAATCACCATCAAAATATTGGTGGCACACTTGTGACAACCGCCATACAAATCACCATCAAAATATTGGTGGCACACTTGTGACAACCGCCATACAAATCGCCATCAAAATATTGGTGGCACACTTGTGACAACCGCCATACAAATCGCCATCAAAATATTGGTGGCACACTTGTGACAACCGCCATACAAATCACCATCAAAATATTGGTGGCACACTTGTGACAACCGCCATACAAATCACCATCAAAATATTGGTGGCACACTTGTGACAACCGCCATACAAATCACCATCAAAATATTGGTGGCACACTTGTGACAACCGCCATACAAATCACCATCAAAATATTGGTGGCACACTTGTGACAACCGCCATACAAATCTCCATCAAAATATTGGTGGCACACTTGTGACAACCGCCATACAAATCGCCATCAAAATATTGGTGGCACACTTGTGACAACCGCCATACAAATCACCATCAAAATATTGGTGGCACACTTGTGACAACCGCCATACAAATCACCATCAAAATATTGGTGGCACACTTGTGACAACCGCCATACAAATCACCATCAAAATATTGGTGGCACACTTGTGACAACCGCCATACAAATCACCATCAAAATATTGGTGGCACACTTGTGACAACCGCCATACAAATCGCCATCAAAATATTGGTGGCACACTTGTGACAACCGCCATACAAATCACCATCAAAATATTGGTGGCACACTTGTGACAACCGCCATACAAATCACCATCAAAATATTGGTGGCACACTTGTGACAACCGCCATACAAATCGCCATCAATATATTGGTGGCACACTTGTGACAACCGCCATACAAATCACCATCAAAATATTGGTGGCACACTTGTGACAACCGCCATACAAATCACCATCAAAATATTGGTGGCACACTTGTGACAACCGCCATACAAATCACCATCAAAATATTGGTGGCACACTTGTGACAACCGCCATACAAATCACCATCAAAATATTGGTGGCACACTTGTGACAACCGCCATACAAATCACCATCAAAATATTGGTGGCACACTTGTGACAACCGCCATACAAATCTCCATCAAAATATTGGTGGCACACTTGTGACAACCGCCATACAAATCGCCATCAAAATATTGGTGGCACACTTGTGACAACCGCCATACAAATCACCATCAAAATATTGGTGGCACACTTGTGACAACCGCCATACAAATCACCATCAAAATATTGGTGGCACACTTGTGACAACCGCCATACAAATCACCATCAAAATATTGGTGGCACACTTGTGACAACCGCCATACAAATCACCATCAAAATATTGGTGGCACACTTGTGACAACCGCCATACAAATCACCATCAAAATATTGGTGGCACACTTGTGACAACCGCCATACAAATCACCATCAAAATATTGGTGGCACACTTGTGACAACCGCCATACAAATCACCATCAAAATATTGGTGGCACACTTGTGACAACCGCCATACAAATCACCATCAAAATATTGGTGGCACACTTGTGACAACCGCCATACAAATCACCATCAAAATATTGGTGGCACACTTGTGACAACCGCCATACAAATCACCATCAAAATATTGGTGGCACACTTGTGACAACCGCCATACAAATCACCATCAAAATATTGGTGGCACACTTGTGACAACCGCCATACAAATCTCCATCAAAATATTGGTGGCACACTTGTGACAACCGCCACACAAATCACCATCAAAATATTGGTGGCACACTTGTGACAACCGCCATACAAATCACCATCAAAATATTGGTGGCACACTTGTGACAACCGCCATACAAATCACCATCAAAATATTGGTGGCACACTTGTGACAACCGCCATACAAATCTCCATCAAAATATTGGTGGCACACTTGTGACAACCGCCATACAAATCGCCATCAAAATATTGGTGGCACACTTGTGACAACCGCCATACAAATCACCATCAAAATATTGGTGGCACACTTGTGACAACCGCCATACAAATCACCATCAAAATATTGGTGGCACACTTGTGACAACCGCCATACAAATCACCATCAAAATATTGGTGGCACACTTGTGACAACCGCCATACAAATCACCATCAAAATATTGGTGGCACACTTGTGACAACCGCCATACAAATCTCCATCAAAATATTGGTGGCACACTTGTGACAACCGCCACACAAATCACCATCAAAATATTGGTGGCACACTTGTGACAACCGCCATACAAATCACCATCAAAATATTGGTGGCACACTTGTGACAACCGCCATACAAATCACCATCAAAATATTGGTGGCACACTTGTGACAACCGCCATACAAATCACCATCAAAATATTGGTGGCACACTTGTGACAACCGCCATACAAATCACCATCAAAATATTGGTGGCACACTTGTGACAACCGCCATACAAATCACCATCAAAATATTGGTGGCACACTTGTGACAACCGCCATACAAATCACCATCAAAATATTGGTGGCACACTTGTGACAACCGCCATACAAATCACCATCAAAATATTGGTGGCACACTTGTGACAACCGCCATACAAATCACCATCAAAATATTGGTGGCACACTTGTGACAACCGCCATACAAATCACCATCAAAATATTGGTGGCACACTTGTGACAACCGCCATACAAATCACCATCAAAATATTGGTGGCACACTTGTGACAACCGCCATACAAATCACCATCAAAATATTGGTGGCACACTTGTGACAACCGCCATACAAATCACCATCAAAATATTGGTGGCACACTTGTGACAACCGCCATACAAATCACCATCAAAATATTGGTGGCACACTTGTGACAACCGCCATACAAATCACCATCAAAATATTGGTGGCACACTTGTGACAACCGCCATAAAAATCACCATCAAAATATTGGTGGCACACTTGTGACAACCGCCATACAAATCACCATCAAAATATCTGTGACAACAGCAGACAAATCACCATCAAATATTGGTGGCACACTTGTGACAACCGCCATACAAATCACCATCAAAATATTGGTGGCACACTTGTGACAACCGCCATACAAATCACCATCAAAATATTGGTGGCACACTTGTGACAACCGCCACACAAATCACTATCAAAATATTGGTGGCACACTTGTGACAACCGCCATACAAATCACCATCAAAATATTGGTGGCACACTTGTGACAACCGCCATACAAATCACCATCAAAATATTGGTGGCACACTTGTGACAACCGCCATACAAATCACCATCAAAATATTGGTGGCACACTTGTGACAACCGCCACACAAATCACTATCAAAATATTGGTGGCACACTTGTGACAACCGCCATACAAATCACCATCAAAATATTGGTGGCACACTTGTGACAACCGCCATACAAATCACCATCAAAATATTGGTGGCACACTTGTGACAACCGCCATACAAATCACCATCAAAATATTGGTGGCACACTTGTGACAACCGCCATACAAATCTCCATCAAAATATTGGTGGCACACTTGTGACAACCGCCATACAAATCACCATCAAAATATTGGTGGCACACTTGTGACAACCGCCATACAAATCACCATCAAAATATTGGTGGCACACTTGTGACAACCGCCATACAAATCACCATCAAAATATTGGTGGCACACTTGTGACAACCGCCATACAAATCACCATCAAAATATTGGTGGCACACTTGTGACAACCGCCATACAAATCACCATCAAAATATTGGTGGCACACTTGTGACAACCGCCATACAAATCACCATCAAAATATTGGTGGCACACTTGTGACAACCGCCATACAAATCACCATCAAAATATTGGTGGCACACTTGTGACAACCGCCACACAAATCACTATCAAAATATTGGTGGCACACTTGTGACAACCGCCATACAAATCACCATCAAAATATTGGTGGCACACTTGTGACAACCGCCATACAAATCACCATCAAAATATTGGTGGCACACTTGTGACAACCGCCATACAAATCTCCATCAAAATATTGGTGGCACACTTGTGACAACCGCCATACAAATCACCATCAAAATATTGGTGGCACACTTGTGACAACCGCCATACAAATCACCATCAAAATATTGGTGGCACACTTGTGACAACCGCCATACAAATCACCATCAAAATATTGGTGGCACACTTGTGACAACCGCCATACAAATCTCCATCAAAATATTGGTGGCACACTTGTGACAACCGCCATACAAATCACCATCAAAATATTGGTGGCACACTTGTGACAACCGCCATACAAATCACCATCAAAATATTGGTGGCACACTTGTGACAACCGCCATACAAATCACCATCAAAATATTGGTGGCACACTTGTGACAACCGCCATACAAATCACCATCAAAATATTGGTGGCACACTTGTGACAACCGCCATACAAATCACCATCAAAATATTGGTGGCACACTTGTGACAACCGCCATACAAATCACCATCAAAATATTGGTGGCACACTTGTGACAACCGCCATACAAATCACCATCAAAATATTGGTGGCACACTTGTGACAACCGCCATACAAATCACCATCAAAATATTGGTGGCACACTTGTGACAACCGCCATACAAATCACCATCAAAATATTGGTGGCACACTTGTGACAACCGCCATACAAATCACCATCAAAATATTGGTGGCACACTTGTGACAACCGCCATACAAATCACCATCAAAATATTGGTGGCACACTTGTGACAACCGCCATACAAATCACCATCAAAATATTGGTGGCACACTTGTGACAACCGCCATACAAATCACCATCAAAATATTGGTGGCACACTTGTGACAACCGCCATACAAATCACCATCAAAATATTGGTGGCACACTTGTGACAACCGCCATACAAATCACCATCAAAATATTGGTGGCACACTTGTGACAACCGCCATACAAATCACCATCAAAATATTGGTGGCACACTTGTGACAACCGCCATACAAATCACCATCAAAATATTGGTGGCACACTTGTGACAACCGCCACACAAATCACTATCAAAATATTGGTGGCACACTTGTGACAACCGCCATACAAATCACCATCAAAATATTGGTGGCACACTTGTGACAACCGCCATACAAATCACCATCAAAATATTGGTGGCACACTTGTGACAACCGCCATACAAATCACCATCAAAATATTGGTGGCACACTTGTGACAACCGCCATACAAATCACCATCAAAATATTGGTGGCACACTTGTGACAACCGCCATACAAATCACCATCAAAATATTGGTGGCACACTTGTGACAACCGCCATACAAATCACCATCAAAATATTGGTGGCACACTTGTGACAACCGCCATACAAATCACCATCAAAATATTGGTGGCACACTTGTGACAACCGCCATACAAATCACCATCAAAATATTGGTGGCACACTTGTGACAACCGCCATACAAATCACCATCAAAATATTGGTGGCACACTTGTGACAACCGCCATACAAATCACCATCAAAATATTGGTGGCACACTTGTGACAACCGCCATACAAATCACCATCAAAATATTGGTGGCACACTTGTGACAACCGCCATACAAATCACCATCAAAATATTGGTGGCACACTTGTGACAACCGCCATACAAATCACCATCAAAATATTGGTGGCACACTTGTGACAACCGCCATACAAATCACCATCAAAATATTGGTGGCACACTTGTGACAACCGCCATACAAATCACCATCAAAATATTGGTGGCACACTTGTGACAACCGCCATACAAATCACCATCAAAATATTGGTGGCACACTTGTGACAACCGCCATACAAATCACCATCAAAATATTGGTGGCACACTTGTGACAACCGCCATACAAATCACCATCAAAATATTGGTGGCACACTTGTGACAACCGCCATACAAATCACCATCAAAATATTGGTGGCACACTTGTGACAACCGCCATACAAATCACCATCAAAATATTGGTGGCACACTTGTGACAACCGCCATACAAATCACCATCAAAATATTGGTGGCACACTTGTGACAACCGCCATACAAATCACCATCAAAATATTGGTGGCACACTTGTGACAACCGCCATACAAATCACCATCAAAATATTGGTGGCACACTTGTGACAACCGCCATACAAATCACCATCAAAATATTGGTGGCACACTTGTGACAACCGCCATACAAATCACCATCAAAATATTGGTGGCACACTTGTGACAACCGCCATACAAATCACCATCAAAATATTGGTGGCACACTTGTGACAACCGCCATACAAATCACCATCAAAATATTGGTGGCACACTTGTGACAACCGCCATACAAATCACCATCAAAATATTGGTGGCACACTTGTGACAACCGCCATACAAATCACCATCAAAATATTGGTGGCACACTTGTGACAACCGCCATACAAATCACCATCAAAATATTGGTGGCACACTTGTGACAACCGCCATACAAATCACCATCAAAATATTGGTGGCACACTTGTGACAACCGCCATACAAATCACCATCAAAATATTGGTGGCACACTTGTGACAACCGCCATACAAATCACCATCAAAATATTGGTGGCACACTTGTGACAACCGCCATACAAATCACCATCAAAATATTGGTGGCACACTTGTGACAACCGCCATACAAATCACCATCAAAATATTGGTGGCACACTTGTGACAACCGCCATACAAATCACCATCAAAATATTGGTGGCACACTTGTGACAACCGCCATACAAATCACCATCAAAATATTGGTGGCACACTTGTGACAACCGCCATACAAATCACCATCAAAATATTGGTGGCACACTTGTGATATCGGTTGCACCGTATCATAGTTAACACCGTTAATACATTACACCTAACATGTTACACCGCAACATTCGTTACACCAGTAACATTTCTTCACACCGTAGTTTGATTACACCGTAACATTGTTACACCACAACATTCGTTACACCGTTACATTCGTTACAGAGTTACATTCGTTACACCGTAATATTGTTACACCGCAACATTCGTTACACCACAACATTCGTTACACCGTAACATTCGTTACACCTTAACAATCGTTACACCGTAACATTCGTTACACCGTAACATTCGTTACACCTTAGTTTGGTTACACCGTAACATTGTTACACCGCAACATCCGTTGCTTCGAAGCATTCATTACACCGTGGCATTCATCTACACACCGTAATAAATTGTTACGCGCGAGTAAGAACTATAGACGGTGTCATACTGTTACGGTGGAATCATAGTACGGTTGTAACCTTTTGTAACGGTTTGTAAACAAATTAGATTGCGGTGTAACACATTGTGTTACGGTGTGACCATACTACGGTGTAACGAATGTTACGGTGTAACGAATGATGCGGTGTAACGGTGTAACGAATGTAACGGTGTAACGAATGTAAAGGTGTAACGGTGTATCCAATGTTGTGGTGTAACAATTTTATGATGTAATCAAACTACGGTGTGAAGAAATGTTACGGTGTAACGAATGTTGCGGTGTAACAATGTTACGGTGAACAATGTTACGGTGTAACAATGTTACGTTGTTACAAGTTACGG